>NC_135663.1:27776180-28053058 GCF_964188315.1 Podarcis muralis
TTCAGGCAAGATCTCTTAAATCTTGCTCATCTCCTTTCTGACTAATAATAATGTCAGTATTAAAAATGAATGAATGTGACACTTTACTGCAAAGGCTATTTAATATCAGTGCTACCTATTAATGAGCTCCTGTGCTCAAACAGAAAAGTGTGAATGAAACAAGGCTTTTAATGAAAGCATTTAATCTCTGTGCAGAAAAAAAATAAAAAATAAAAATATATTTCTCTGAGTCCACAACCCTGGCCTAGGATTGCACTTTTTTATGCTCTAATTTGTCATGCGGTATAAAAAGTTGCTGAACAGTGTTGGCACATTTGTGGAACTTTTTTTTCCACTGCTGGTAAATTACTTCATTAACTTTCTATGGCTAAGATGTTCATCAATGTGACAGTCTATTGAGGAGGAATGAGATTTGTGATGTTAAATTTTCAGGCTTGAAGCTCTGAAAGCAATAATTTTGATACAAGATGACATATAAAGTAAGGGGTATTAAGGAATAGGCCTTAGCTTATAAGGATAGACTCCCTTGTTATTTATCAAATGAGGTGGAATACCTGCTTTAGTCAAATCTGTTTCTTAAAATTTCTGAGGTTAGTGCAGAACATGACAGAAAGCTACTTAGTGAAAAAGTATAAGAAAAGTAGTTAATTTAGTCCATTGGGACTATAGTCATTGGTTTTAGAATGGTGCTGATGTTATGCTACAAGATGCAACAAGAGGCATTTGCATATGAATTCTGTGTTGTGAACCCATTCCTGTCACTCTCTAATGAAAGTAACTCACATGTCACCCTGTGAGATGTAACCTGCATGTTATCTGAAATGCAGAATTAAGCACAATCCTTGAATTGCTTTTTAAAGATTCAATTGGACCTCTTGAGGAGTAATATTGAGAGGAGTCAGTTACTGGGGTTCCCCAGAATGATCAATGGAGTCATTGGTATCTGAAGAAGTGTGCATGCACACAAAAGCTCATACCAATAACAAACTTAGTTGGTCTCTAAGGTGCTGCTGGAAGGAATTTTTTTATTTTGTTTCGGCAATGGAGTCATTGTTTGGGGAATCTTTTCTCCTCATGCGAGGTCATAGCACGAGTAGTACTACTAAGCATTCAGCTGTGCTTATAGCATCTAGAATACTCATGTGTTCTACACTACAGAAGACAGTCCACTATTTGAAGGGATGTCTAATCCCAAGTCCAGTATTAAGATAAGAAATGAGATGAAGAATGAGCAGGAGCCCTAAAGCGGCCCATCAATAATAAGTTTGTATCTGGACTGAGCAGGCAAACAGGTCACCTGCTCACAGCAGGGGTGTCTTCTCATCCTCAGGATTGTGGGTGCCTGCCACTCACCTGTGCGACGTCACACGCTCATGCGTGCACATAGTGCATGAGATGTCACACAGCAAGTGAGGCACCCTTTTCCGTGGGGAGGGACTTATGCCCAAGCCCCACCCCCCAGAAAAGGATGCCTTGCTCACTGGCTGCAGAGGACAGAACTCAAATGCTTCTCTCCTGGCTATTTCCATTGACTTTGTGGGTGCCCGGCCCCCACAATTATATTATTGTGGGTGCCCAAACATGCACAGCCCCCTGAAGTTGGCTCCAGTCTTCTCCACTATGGTGAGATGCAACTTCCAGAGGGAAGTCATGTTAGGGTTCATCCACGTAGAGGAATTAAAGTAATTATTTCTATATTTTCATCTGTAGATATAGATTTTATGCAAATCTGTGCCCTTCCTTTGGTGAGACCACCTAAGAATCCCCAAACAATGGTTTCCTTAAATAGGGTTGATTTCCTACTAATAAAGAGGAGCAAGAGGAAGGCATAGTGGTGATCACACACACAACTTAGGAGCCTGGTACATGGAAGGAGCACCTGTCTCCATCTGTACCTACCAAAAATTACATTAAGATTTTCAGTACAGGTGCCCCCACAATCTGAGATGAGAAGGGTGATTATCAGAGAGCAGCGCCTTCTCACTGGTGGCATCCCAATTGTGAAATGCTTCCCACAGCCAAGAGTTGTAGCAGGCATGTACTTTATTATCCTTTTGACACCAAAGCAAATACACCTTTGTTTTCATGAGCTTTTAAGCGACAATGTAAATCCTACCAACTGTTTTATGTTGCATATATAATTTTGTGGCTTTTAGCTTTTTTAAAAATACTATCATTTATTTTTGTTCTTTTTCTTAAAAGCCCTGGGGAAATGATTGAATATAAAAGCTCTTACAGTAAATAAATAATATGTTAATTTAGACAACTGCTAACTCCTTGGGAAGGAAGATACTGAGGACACTATCCATTTAAAGCATATTCAACTCCCATCATTTCCCCCAAAGAATCATGAGAACTGTAGTTTCACCCTCACAGAGCCACAGGTCCTTGCACCCTTAGCAAACTACAGTTCCCAGGATTCTTGAGGGAATCCAGGGAGTCATGCGTTTTAAATGTGCATTGGAAATATTTTAAATGTATGGTGTGGATTTGCCCTATTAAGCTGGTTACAGAAGGAGCAACTGAGGAAACCCATGGACTCCCGAGGAAGTATCAAGGGGCATTCCGCCCCTTCTTCCTCAGCCTCATCTTGCCCCCTGATGTCACTAAGTTTCAAATCATGACATGCTTTCTTCATTCAAGTTCAGCCTTTTAAAAATTCCACATGTACTCCCAGATTGTCCTTCTGTAATGCCATCAGCAAATGTATTCCGGTCCTTCATTCAGACCAGTATTAGATTCATATTACTTTCTCTGCAGAGTCTGTCGGAGTCTTCCCTGCAGGCCAAATGTTTCTCATCACTGCTTGAGCTGATCTATGTTTCAGCCATTTGGCATAAATCCTCCTTACTTGCATGAATCAAGTGTCGAGAGTCTTGACATGCTCATAAGTTACTGCGCTGAGCCTAGGTCCAGCCTGATTATAAAACATTTAACTGGGGATGCTCAGTTAGAACCCAGATTTGTTCAATGATCAAAAACATAGCTGAGGGCTGGGAACACAAATCACTTTTAGAGGTCTGTGATCTTGTAAGTTATTATACTTAAAGGGATGCTGGAAGGAAGGAGAACAGAAAGGCACACGATGTACCCAGGAAAATGCAACTTTTTATTACTTGGGAATGCAGACCTGACCAGCTCAGGAAACTGATGAACAGTCTGTGTCATGGAAAGTTAGAAATACAACATGTTAAATTATAGAAATTACCTAGCATTTCTCAAGTGTGGATCTGGTGGGCCAACCTACCTCCATTTCTAAAGGGCAAAGCTGGCATGTTGCTGACACTTCCCCCCACTCTGGGTACCAAGTGTACATTATGCTGCCATATGTCCTATCCCAGGAAACTATTCCTAAGCAAGTAAAGAGTACCTGACATTGCTCAGGAATTCTTAGAAACAAAGAAAATAATGATATTTATAAATGGGTAATCTAATGTGTTTTAAAAATACGTATGTTCATTCCAATGCTGTTGGGTACACTATAACATTCAAAACTGTCAATTTTGGTTAAAATCTGTGCATCTTGGTTTAAAATGGAATCAAATTATATCCAAACATAGGCAAAAAAATCTGCTCCTCTGGGTGAAGCGCTGAAGGCTCGTGGTTTAAAAACTTCCAGTGTCTATTCTCCTTTTTGTAATCCAACTTTTTGCAATCCAAACGGTGGGAGAAATATCGTGGCTCATGAGGAGACCCTCCCTGGAGCCTAAAGAGGCTGTCAGTGAGGGTGGAGGATGCCCCGAAGAGACCACAGGCACAGCAGGGCTTTCTTTATTCTGCTCAGCCTCCCCACCTAACAGCTGGTGTGTGCAGTAGCACAGCAGCACTTCCCTGCACATCCTCTAGCCTCTTGCCAGCTCCAGAGCTTCGATTCTAGTTGTGAATATTTTTGGGTACAGTATTTTTGGTACAGATTGAAGAGAGAGCAGCAGATAGGGTGTTTAAAGGGTGTTTAGAGGGTGCTCCCCACGATTTCACTTATGCACACATGAGCCTGGAATGTAACCCCCATGTAAATGGAAGGACTCCCAATACAAACAGACAGGATCATTCCTTGTCTGCAGAAGAGAATGTTCCATCATTGTGTGATTTGCTGCTCTGCTTTTTCCTTTTCTTCCTTCCAGTCAGGAGGGAGTATATATTTGGTCCATCTAGTCCAATATTGTCTACTTTGATAGGCAGGAACTCTACAGGCTCTCAGAGTTCTTTCCCACCTGCTACTACCTGATTCTTTTAACAAGATTATTTTCTCAACTGGCTCCATACACACCATACACAAAGCTTCCCCCAAAGAATTCTGGAAAGTGTAGTTCACTCTGCACAGCACTCCTAACAAACTGAAGTTACCAGGATTCTTTTGGTGAAGGCCTGTTATTTAAATGTTTGTTGTTTACACAGCCCAATTATTTTATTTTATTAGTGATGGCAGGAATGGCACTTTTTGCATGCAAGGAATGTGCCCTACCACTGAGCCAGGGTTCCAGCTCAGAACAGCAGATAGGGCAGAAACTAGAGAAGGGAGAGCTATTCAGTGTTATTAAATTCATATGTTCCAAAACGATACGAGAACTGAAAAAGCCCTCTGAAGTTTGCACTTATCTGAATTTTGCAATGCAATTCCCCAACCAAGTTGTGTTTGCAAAAAATGCCTGTTAGGGGAAGATGTGCATAAAAATGAATAGATTAGTTAAAACGACATACAAAAAAATGCATTAAATTAGGAGAAATTGCTTGCAAAAATTATACATCAGTAAAATGTATTATTAGAAGAAATTTGCACTAATATGCTAAAGAATTCTCTTGATTTTTGCTTTTAAATTGCACATTGAAGCTGAAATGCGGAGAAGTGAATTTAATATTGGAAAAATGAGAAACCAAAAAAAAAGTGGAATTGACAGATCCTTCCATCCTTAGTAGAAACACAGGATCAGTGACTCTAAAGGGAGCTGGGATGAAACTCTAAAAGTATTTCTTTTTTCTTCTTCTTTCTTCCCCAAGTGTACGAATAAAGCATTCCTCTAATTCTCATTCCAGGGCCACCGTCAGAAGATAGGGAAACATGCTTCTAGAAGAAGGAGCAGGAAGGAAAAACTTATTGAGATGCTTGAGTAGTTTTAATTTAACTTAGCCTAGCTGAGTGGAATCAAGGATAAGTGCTTTGTCCTTTCCAAGTGAAATGAATGCACTCTTCTCGGCACAGAAATACATTCTGTTGTTCTGAGGCAATGGGCAGTGTAGTGAGATGCTAGCTGTGAGATTTGCAGTTAGGAAGGCATCACATATTAAGATGTAACACGAAGGCTGGCAACTCACTTCAGCTTAGTTGTCCTTCAGTAACACAATGTACCACGACAGGAAAGGAGAGAAACAGGGATCCTTTATCAGTCTAATGCTTCTGGAATGTTACGGTAGTATAAATTACTTGAGTAAAATAAATAGAACTGCCATGTTACTTGATTAGCTTATTTTGTCTTCCAGCTGCTCACTGGACTTTTCTAGGGTTGAAAAATTTGGTATTCTAAGGGAGGGTGGCTGTAGTCCATCCCCACACTTATGTATAATTAGGACAGCATTGTGCACCATTTTTAATGCTTTTGAAATGTATCTCCATTCTACTGCTACCCCAAACAGCTGAGGAAACAAAATATGGGAAAATATAGCTTACTAGGTTGAACCCAAAAGTGACCTCCCATTAACAAAGGAGTCCTTTTGACGGTGGAAGCAGTGATGCTGTTAGATAATTTTAGACTCTAAACTTTTTAGAATTTTTGACTTAGACCTGAGCCTGCCCCCAACCCATTAAATGTATTCATTTTATATATTTATATATATATTCATTCTGCCCATTCCAGCAACGTTCTCTAGATGATAAGCTGCACCCTTGCTGCACTTTGAGGCCCTCCTACTTGTTTGGCTGAGAGGGGCTCTGGATCTCTGCCCCAAAGCAGAGATTATGAATTTTCTCAATTTTATCCCTTTGTATTTTTGTAAACCACTTTGAGTATTTTTTGCAATCAAGCGGTGTATAAATTTAATGAAGTAAATAAATAAATAGAATCTGAACTTTGGGAGTTCTTATTTCTAGAGTGGAACTGATGTATTAGAGAGCCTCCATTTATATGTTTCATTTCCAAATTCTATACAGAGTACTGCGAATGTGCAGTTTGTCACAGCTTTCAGCACCATTCCTTCTTTCCCATCCTTCACCCTCCTCTGTGTTACGGGTGTTGGTGTGTGCACTGATAAAAGGCTGCAAGAGGAATCTTGGCATGGTCACAAATCCAATCATATATTTAATCCGTACTTGTAATGTGCAATGGCAGCTTCAGCTGCACAGGCTCCATGGATCTATTTCAGTGAATAGACAAATCTGGAAAATAGGTCCACTCTGCCACCCAGCTCCAAGGCAGTGGTGAAGCTGGAACCGTGTCTGTGCAGCCCAACCTCACTGTTGCCTGCGCTGCCCACATAAACTGCAGTGATACTGGTGTTAGGAGGGCAGCACCATTGCTCTGTACCATGTGGCCTGCTGCTGAGAAGAAGAAGAAGAAGAAGAAGAAGAAGAAGAAGAAGAAGAAGAGGAGGAGGAGGAGGAGGAGGAGGAGGAGGAGGAGGAGTTTGGATTTGATATCCTGCTTTATCACTCCCCTCAGGAGTCTCAAAGAGGCTAACAATCTCCTTTCCCTTCCTCCCCCACAACAAACACTCTGTGAGGTGAGTGAGGCTGAGAGACTTCAGAGAAGTGTGACTGGCCCAAGGTCACCCAGCAGCTGCATGTGGAGGAACGGGGACGCGAACCCGGTTCACCAGATTACGAGTCTACCACTCTTAACCACTACACTACACCTTGTGGTCCATACAGACAGTTATTTCAAAGTGCTGGAGTAATGAGTTGCACCTCCATACTTTAATACCTGTTTCCCAAGGACCTGATAGTAAGTCAGGCACTTACCCTTCAATAAGACGCAATTATAACCTACAAAAATTTATTAGGGGGGCTTAGTAGTTGCTGGAAACCACAGGAAGGTAGAGTGCTCTTGTGTTCATCATCTGCTCCATGGCTTCCCATAGGCATCTGGTTGGCCACTATGAGAACAGGATCCTGGACTAGATGGGCCATTGACTTGATCCAGAGGATATTCTTGTGTTCTTATGTTATTATATAGTCATTACTTATATCTTACAGGGATTTCAATACCAGCTTTCATTCCAATTCCCAAACAGCGCTGTTTGCATGTTTTTTAAATGCAGCAGAACAAATTAAGTACATGCAAATATTTCTACTAAACTGCAGAGTAAACGGAGAAAAATAAAAACATAACCTTTTTGTGTTTTTGGTTGGTTTGCTTGTTTCTGATATAGTTCAGTCAGTAGAGCATGAGACTCTAATCACGGGTTTGTGGGTTCGAGCCCCATGTTGAGCAAAAGATTCCTGCACTGCAGGGGGTTGGACTTGATAAACCTTGTGGTGCTTTCCATCTCTACACTTCTATGCTTCATATTACCCATTGAAACACTTTTCCTGACTCATGTCTCTTTCTTTGCAAAGTAACTCAACTATTCCAAGTTTAAGATTATAGGCTCAGAGCATTTTAACATCTAGGCTGCCAAGGAGGCAAAGGGGTCTTTATCTGATTCTATATTCTGAGCCTGGCACAGAGGAACAATTTTATCTTCATTTCTAAAGTGAAGCTGTCAAATCCCTGAGAACCAGTCCGTCAAAGTGAGGATTGGAAAAGAAACAGATTTTACACACTGTGGTGACCTTTGTGGGCTGCTGTATGTAGTTCGTGTGAAAAGCCATCAAAATTAGAAAGCAAAAAAAATAACAAAAAAATCCCCACACCTGTCAATATTTCAAAATGTCAGGTTTCTTGCTCTTTGAAATGTCTTCTAGATAAGCAGACTTTTTTTGCACGGGATGACTGCCCAATAGCTTTTAAAGACAGCTGTATCATTTGTAAACAATTTTTAGCATTATATGTGATATACAGATAGGATCCCGGTATTTACTGTGCTATGGCTGTAGCATAAGTTTGGGTAGGAAACATGTGCCATTATTTACTACTTACAGAGGAGCAAAGTTGAATGAGAAGTTGGGTTATTGTGTTGACACACTATCTGAAACACTGAAATTAGTTTCTATTCTGGGTCTGAGCAGCCTGGGATTGTATATCAAATACCCAGCCTGGCAGTTCCTCTTTTACCTTTTCTTTGTTCACCTTTTTCTGCTGCTCAGCCTTAAGAACAGTGATTAGGAAAGGCACTGCTCAGCTACATTTTCTATAAAGCAGTTTTGGATGCTGCTGTTTTCTTTTTTTCCAAAACTGGATATAAAAGAGGTTGGTATTACTGCAATTGCAGGAGCAAAATACTACATCGCCTTATTTTAGGAGCAGATTCTCCCCTTGCCCAGTATTCCATTTTCTATGTTCTTATCTCCTGTCCAATATTAATTCTAGTTCTTAGGTAGGGAAAGAGAGGAGCAGTCTTACCTCTTTCATAATAAATTTGATAGCAGAAATCCTAGTCATTTTTCTCGGAGTGGAAATAATCCACATGACAAGATGAACAATACATGTATCATCATCGGGCCTCCTAAACAGACAAATATATTGGGCCAATATACCTCTCTTAAAGCATGTGCAAATGTAACAATTATATGCAGAGCTAGCATTCTGAGCTAGAAGCATTTCATGGAGTCTTTCACTGCTAAAGCAATCCTTGTAATTTTGAAAACAAAAAAATGAAGAGACATTACTGTTCGTCTGTTTTGCTAATCAGGCTAATTGGGCAGGTCAATCCAACTAATTGTGAGTTTTTCTGTGGTGGCTCCACACCTTTTGAAATCCTTCCCTGCAAAGCTGGTGCAGGTGACTATACTGCAGACTTAAAGACTGCTTTGTACTCACTGGCCTCGCCTGAGTAGTTCTTTTTTTATCGTTGATTTAAGCAGTACCGATTTTTATACTGTAGTTTTCTATTGTGTGTAAGCCACCTTTTACAGAACTCTGCCCCCAAAAGTGGCATATAAATATTATAAAATAAAATAAAATATTCTGAAACCCTATTGAGTCCAATGGGACTTATTCCCAAATGTGGGATTGCAGCCTGAGTCTACACAACACCTCCTCCCCTCCATTTTCAGATTCCTACAGTAGGGAAGAGTAGGAAACCAAGGGAGATTCTTGTGTATCATCCAACAACCTGTTGGACTTACACTGGCAGGACAGAAGAAAGGACTTTGGAGTGTTCCATTCTTTTATGGGTATGTGTTTGTTTTTAGCCTCACCTCCCAGAGCAGTGAGAAGTCTGGTGGCACTGTTGATTGTTTAGTTCTTTAGGATGAGGCTGCACTGGAAAAGAACAATATTTACAGATATTCAAGGAGAGCAGAGTAGAAGCAAATAAGACCCTTATAAGTAGGTAGCAGAACCTCTGATCTTGCTTTGCAATCACAAAGAGAATGTGTTTCAATCAGCTCCAAGGTCGCATCCAAGTTTTAGCTAAGCACAGCTAAAAACTTTTCACTTTCCCCCTGTCTCTCTAAATTCAATCTGGAAATCCGGCTCCAAACAATTTATCTGCCCTTCCTCTAAGCTAGAGGGTGTCATCTTTCAAACTTTGATAGGTATTCTCTTCCATAGGCTGGAAAGAGATTCCCATCTATCACGACTATTTTTGCTGCTCTTCAAGTCCTTCATTGGTTGCCTGCTCGTAGTAATCAAGACAGCCCAAACTCATTACACCACCCTTTCTTGAAAGGAGATCTGGTCCCTAGAGCTAGATAAGGTCTACAGTTCGTCCTAGACAAGAAGATAAATGGATTATTTAAACAGAAGACAAAAATACAGAGAGATTCATGGTTAGCTATTTGCTGAAACATTTCTCCTTCTCTGGAATTAGCAATCATTATCCCCATCCCCATTAACTGTTTTCAACCATAGGCAAAGCTATCCTTTTGCTCAATTACAGAAAGTATTCACCATAAACAAAATAAAAAAGTCAAATGTTTGATCTTTAAGCAAGCAATTCACATCCTACTCCTCAACTCTTAGGAGATCCCCTGTGAGATGGCTTGGGAGATCCACTGGCCAATAACAGAGGTGTAGCATCATTTTAGGGCCACTTTGCTGAGGTGATACAAGGATCTGCATTCAAAAGGTAGCAAAGGGGTAGACAATGTGGTGTCCTCTGGATATTGTTGGACTGCAACTCTCATCATCCTTGACCATTGGCCATGTGGGCTGGGACTGGTGGAAGCTGGAGTTGAGCAACAGTAGGTTAGCCACCCCAGCTCTAAAATTTGTTGGTAGAATAGCTTAGCTCACACACAAACATAAAGAGAGCTTGGATACAATTTGTACTTTCATTGACTGGAACCCTACGTGCAACCACCCAACCAGCTATATGCCTTGCTACATTCTAGAGCCCTGTGTGCAGTGGTTGTCATCACTGCCTGCCCAGGCATGGAAGAACAAAAGAATATGACTGTAGGTTCCTAGTGGAGCTTATTACAATCACTCAAAACCTCAGTAGATACTGCACAGCCACAGGGCACTGTGAAATTGTGGTTCCCTTGAATGTTACCACGAGGAATGTATGGGATTTGACAGTCTGGCTTCTGGGGCTGATATGCAAATATCTTTGCACATACACTCAATGATTTTTATTTTCTATTTGTTAATAAAAAATATTTATTTTTATTTCATAAGAAGCTGCCTAGTGGTAGGTTCAACCCCAAAGAGCCCTTTCCAAATATTGCCAGATAGGGAAAGCAACCTGGATACAGTGGGGCTCCCTGTGAATTACTGCAGTGTGGAGGCTTTTGTATGCATGGAGAGACTAAAATTGTGATGACACAGGGAGCCTGTAGAAGCACAAGCACATGCTGGCTGGGACTGGATGGTACCAGCTTAGAGAAGGTTGGTCTAGTGCATGTCCATAAGAGTCAAGTCTTGTGGAGATGTGGCAAGAAAAAGGCAGCATCAAAAATGAGTGCCATGCATTTTATGAATCCCACAAAATAAAAGGGAACCATCATTATGCATTATTCTGAAAACTCAGAAAGGTGAGAAAATCTGGTGGGACTTTGTGGTACATACGTACTAAGACTTACGAATCACAGAAGATTGAGAATTGAATTCTAAAATGAGAACCCTGTTAGAAGCCTAAGAAATAATCCCCAATACTATTACAGCAGAATAAAGCATCAATTACCATAACATGCACAGAGCATAAAAACATAAATAAATATGGGACTTGCTATTTTTATGCCTTGTGAGCACAGCGGTGTGCTTTAATGTAGAGCCACAGTGGAATTCAAGCTCACCTGCGATCTCAGATCTGCTTAAATCCTTTTTACTTCTCTACGGGCATATAATACACATGCCAACTTGTGCATAAAATTGAATCAACCTAACAGTGTTAAGTCTGATGGTTCAGCAATTACTAGGTGGCTTAGTGTTTGGATTCTACTGCTGTCAAAGACAGTTTGATTCAATACTTATTTATGCCAGTCACAAATTCCATCTCTCTGAGTTACAAGCAGTCTTTTGATTCTTAAAGTATTTGAACAAAATAGCTCTTTCTAGCAGCTGAGGGCTTTTTGGCAGGGAATTAGACTAGTTTTAATGTCTTAATCTAGCACACGCCACTGCATCAAAGCTGGATGTGCAAGCAAAGATGAGATGATAAATAGGAGGGCGATCGAGTGAAATAAATTGTTTCATTTTCTTTGCAGCATGTGTACCTGTTCCACTACAAATACTGTTTAACCTTAAACAGGGTGATCCTATGCATATTGATTCAGAAATCCTTCTGAACTTAATGGGACTTACTCCAAGTAAGATTGCAGCTCTATAGCAATAGGGGTGGAAGAATCTGTCCATTTCAGTTTCTCTCCAATCCTCACTTTTTTCAGCTTTGAGTTGTCATATTTGTCTATCAATTTGCAGTTAAAAGAATAATGAAACTATGTCAGTGTTCCAGTGTGCATTCCTCCTACTGTACCCTTTCTCAGGAATGCCAACTTGAATAAAACATTGGGAGGGGCAGGTGAGCCCCGCCCCACACAATCACATCACGTGATGCAAACACACCATTTGTCCATCAACTTTGGGTGGGGTGGGGACCAGGAAATTTGGGTGGTGAGACAAAGCCTTCTCCTTTTCCTCCTTTCTCAGCAACTTCCTGTCCCAAAGGCGGTTAACTGATAGGTGTAATTTGCAAGGTCACGTTTGCGGTACAAACTTGTTACATGCTAACACATCCTTTTTGAAGTCAACCTTTACAAGCAAGCTACTACAAAATAAGGAAGCTGATTTAAATTCAGCTACGAGCCGATTGCAAGTGACCAATAATTACCTTGTGGGCTCCAGGTGTGATGAAGGTTGTCAACACGTTTTGATAGGTGCTACTGAGACTACAAAGCAGCCAGAAATACTACCAAACTCTGAAACAGAACAAGTTAAAAAATGAGATACGGCAGTTTGAGTATGAGGCCCAAGAACAGGCACTGCAAAAAAGCAGAAATTCTATGTATTTCTATTCAAAGTACTATTCAAAATGGCCATACAATCTGTTGAAGAGAGATTCCAACAGCTACAACAATGCAATTCCCTATTTGGCTTCCTGTATGATATGTATAGTGTCAATTAAAAAATCTGCTGAAGGTGTACTTAGGGTCTGCGGGAATTTGAAGAAATCATTGTTGCACAATGGAAACAACGATGTTGTTATAAGTTTGAGGGCACTAAATGCCTGGGTTTAGTAAATGTTGGGATTTATTTATGTTAAAATGGCATGTCAGACTGGCTTGTCTTAAAACATGTGTTAGACGCTGTTAGTTCTATGAAATTAGCATGTGAGATGGCTAATTAAGTCAGTCCCTGTGTGCTGAGCTGTGTGTCAGACATCCCTAAACCCGTGGAATCAACAAGTGTAAAAGGTGCTGGAATCAGCCTGGTTTCCTTTGAGGTGATGGTCTAGCAACAATCAGAGGATTGGGGCCTTGGCCGGTGTTATAAAAGGCAGAAACAATGAAAGCTTGGGAGGAACAGTAGTGATGCAAGCTAACAGGAGGAAGTTAGGGGTCAGAGAGACATGGCTTTTTGCTGCTAGGCTGCTAGGCTGTAGAGGACCTGAGAGGAACAGAAACCTCCTGGAGAGTAATATTGTAGACTTCTTCATATAGGCTTTAGGTTGTATATATGTGTAAATAAACCATATATCCTAAAGACACTACAGTATCCTCTGTGCCTCATGGTCATAAAGGAAACACAGACCCTGATAAGTACGCATGGTACTCCTGGAATCTCACACCCTTGCTCTGAGACTAGGGTAGCATGTAACAATATTGATGCTGAAGATCTGTGCTGTGAACTTAGCAATAGCTCAAAGACTTCCAAAGTCTATGCTACCCTAAGGAGTATATCTCTTCATACCACAACGAAAACCCTTGGATAATGTGCCTAATGTTTCTGTTGCCCTAAAGAACCTTCTCACACTTTGTGTCACTGGCAAGTGGTGAATGAAATTTCTCACAGCTCAGGTTTATAAAAAATCTACATACACTCAACAACTTTGCAAAAGAGACTTGTTGGCTTGACAACCATATCAATTATATCCTTGACCTGAAGGAATTGGTAACAAAATTTGCAAAAGAAAAGGCGTGCAAAGTGAGAGTTTGATGTTCCTGAAATTGAAACTTTGAAGAGTCTTAAAATTTAATATCACAAGTCACAAGATTATTCAAAATGATTTGCAGGCTAAAACATTTTCTTTTATATTTGAGAAAAGATCATCAAAGATTGCTGTATTTCCTATTCTTACAATTTAAAATAAATTTAGCAGTTTTAAGTTTTAAGTTTTGTGCTTTTCTTTTTTTCTAAAAGACATCGGTTTTTGAAAATTGAAGGTAGCAATTTGGAAGGTGGGAGGGTTGCAAGTTCTTAGGCTTGCCTAGAGCAAGAAACAGCTTGGCACCAGCACTACAGTGTAAGTGTGTGGTTGAGCATGAGCGAGGATGGATGGATGGATATCCCCAGGGAAGGCTATAAAGTATCAGATTTATAGTTAATCTAAAATTTGACCATGCTGCATATAAAATTCATTTTATTTGGTGCTCTCATACACTGTACTCCCTCTTTCTTTTCATTTGTCATCTAATGCTGCAGTGCTTTGTATATTCTCTGCCTTTTGGATAGGTTTCCAAACCACCACTTTCACAGATAAGATAATGTCTGTATCACGTTGCCAGTGACCTACAATCCAGGATTCCTGTTGTGTATTCAGTGAAACGAGATAACAGTACAATAAATGTTCATTGAAAGACATTTTAGAACATGTTACTTCATATTTGAGCAACCATTGGTTTTATAGCATGCCTTGTGTAATAAGTCACTCAGTTGTAGCTCATATCACATATCCACAGAATTTGAAATGTCAGTTTATGGTGTTTCTTCAAAAAGCCTAAACCTAAGACTACACAGCCATTTTCAGATATATCCTATTCCTTAGACCCACAGCAATATATTCCAGTACAGGGAGCCAGTACATCAACACAGATGCTCAGGTATGACAGATCTTGGATGTCAATGCAATATCAGAAATAGGTTTAATTCAAGCTCAACATCAGAAATCCCTTGCCAAATTCCCCAGTTCATGTCAGGGGCCCTATATGGGGAAGGAGTAGATAATCGGGTTTGTATGGAAAAGGTTCTGGGTTGAACCCCCAGGACCTCCAGGTAGAATCCTGTCTGAAATCCTGGAAAGCTGCTGCTAGGCAGTGTAGACAATATACTAGATGGGCCGATGGGCTGACTCAAGATGACCTCTTCCTGTGTTTTTCATCCTGGTAAGTAGATCTGGCACCAGGAGTTGGCATCATCAGACACCTGCTGAACCCCACCATATCATAGCATATGCCATCTGTGCTCCTCCCCGCCTCCAACACTGTTGCGTTCTGTTCACTTGCCTTCTCCAAGCATGCTAGCAGAAACAAAGATCAACGTGGAGAAGTAAGATCATCACTCACATGGCTTGCTCTCTCAAGATTGAACCCTGAGGGGGAGGGCCAGTGAATGGGTAGTGCTGATGGTAGCAAGGGGTGGTGTTAAGCCACAGAGGTGGGCGCTGACATCTCATTCCCCCAATGTGGAGCAGATATTGTTGGTATGACGGCTAACAGCAAGGACAAACTCAAGGAAGGAGAAATATCTAACCTAAATTGTACCATTTATGGGCCTCTCAAAACTAGCAATTAGTCTGATCCCATTTTGTTCATTTTCACTTTTTTTACATTCTGTTTCATCCCCTTTGTATCTTATATACAACAATAGAGAGTGTTCGCATCTCGGTGTGGTACTCTGGTTTGACATCAACTGATAGGAAGTGCCTACAGAAGGTGGTGAATACAGCATAAGATATTATGGGCTGTCCCGTGAATCCGCTGGATGAAATAGAGGAAGAACCTTGCCTCAGGAGAGGGAGGAAAATTCTCAGGGATGATTCACACCCTGGCTGGCACTTTCTTGATCTCCTGCCCTCGGGCAGAAGATATAGAAGCATGATTAGTCGCACCAACAGGGTAAAGAACAGCTTTTATCCATGCACTTTTAGGCTGCTGAATGAAAAGATAACAACAGGGCAATTGATTTTCGGGTTTGGTGGGTGTGCGTCAGTAAACAAGGGGAATTAAGACTAAGAGAGCTGAGTGGGGGGTGCTTGTGTAATCTCACTGTATACAAGTTGTACAAGTGACAATAAAGTATTTCAATATAGCAGTTTGTGCACACACACAAAACTCTTTAAATATTCACTTGTACAATACTTTTTTTTGCCTGGGTGTTGTTGTTGTTGTTGTTGTTTTTACATTTCCAACACATGTTTGAACATATTTTCTTGTTATTTTATTTATTTGTTGTATTCTTACCCTGCATTTCCTTCTAAAAGTGCCTGGGATGGTGTAAGCATAATCCAACATATCATCAAGATGAAATATTTTAACAGAATTATAAAAAAATTCAATAAAACCACACACACACACACACACACACACACACACATTAAGGCATTTTGTGCATTTTTTCCCCTCAGGCAAGAACGACCTCACAAAATTCAGAGAATGCAGTACAGCAAGAGAAGTAGCAAGAAATATAGCAAGAAATAACAACAGTAGTAAGCAATGAAAATAATGACAATATAGCGAGGGGAGTAATTGACAAAAGTTAGTGTTCTAGCAGGGTAGGTGCATTAGGGTAGTGGTAGAGTCTTGGACATGGGCTGGGGAAACCAAGGTCCAAATTCCCACTCATTCATGGAACCCATTGAGTCACCTTGTGCTAGTAGCTATCTCTCAGGCTTGGTACGTGACAAGGTTGCTGTGTGGATAAAACAGGGAAAATGTTTTCCTTGGGGGAAATGTGAAATATAAATGTAATAAGTCACAGTGGTTGGATCAGACTATGAGAGTCACCAGCAGAAAAACTGGAGTAAAAGAATATAATTTACAGTGAACCTGCATATGTGTGTCTTTGGGTCTGTACACACTATGAGTAGGCATGCTCCTAGTTTCTTTTAATACCTCTCCCCTAGTTATCAGCATATCTTCTTAAAATAATCCAAGCCCTACCATTTCCAGTAGTCGAGACCAGTAAATATCGGCACAGAGATTCAAATACTGGAAGAAATCAGTCTGTCCCTATTTACTATATAAAACAACCCAACTCCATCTAATGTTGAATGTAGTTGAGTTCAAAGCTGTTCCATGTGGGTGGTGTGGGTTTTTGTTTTGTTTTTTGGTCAATGAATAAGGTCATTACCCTGTTTTCAAACTCATTAATTTTGCTACAGTACAAAGATTAAGGCTGTAATTTTGCACAAAATTAAGTTGTTCCAACTCCACTGATCTCAACGTGATTTGAGCACCATGTCCACTCACAACGAAGCCCCTGTTGAGTTCAACAAGACTGAATTCCAGATAAGTGCATTGAAGCTTTCAGCCTAAAATATCACAATAGATTTTAGATTTATGTTCTGCAATCCTCTCCAAAACTTGTCTGCAGTCTGGCAGCTTTTATGAGAAAATAAATCTGAACTATTTTTTAAAAGTTGCTATCTGTTTGGAAGATTAGTGTGTTTGTTATTTGGAATAAGTTGCCATTAGCATACATGGCTCTATACCGAGGGCTTTCTGGTACTTTGATCAAAACTGGAAACTGTCTCAGAAGAACACAAGCTTAACAGAGTGCCAAAAGCTTAATTCTTCACTAGTAAATAATCTGTATGTCTGAGATAGTATGCAAGTCAGGTAATCCTCTCTCTAGTTGTTTTGAGGCTACATTCCAACTTGAAGGGTTGTGATCTTTTAAATAGCTATCAAGCCAAATATTTTCCTTTATTCCAGTCAAGATCTCCATGTGGTAACAGTATAAAAGGAACTCAGGAACAAAAGGATACATTTGTACACTGTATGCTAGCACCATGATACCAAAGGCTTCATTAGGGTGCTTTTGTGCCTGAGGAGTATGGGCATGGGCTGACCAGTTATGTGTCACCAAACGAGAGGATACACCGCAACCCCCCTAAAAATAACCCCCCCAAGATATTTACATAAATTTTGCCTGTGCTAATTTATACATATAGATGCAAAATCAGAACTTCAATTTCACAGAAGGCAACTGATTTCCCACCCAATCATCCAGAGTAATTTCTTTAATTAATGTGCATTATCAGTGGCCTCTTCGCAGCAGAGGCACTACCAACCTATCAGGAGGAAGAAAGAGAGGGATGCGGCAGTGGTGAGGAGCCAACCAATGCGCCCCCACAGCACAAACCTCCACACCACTGCACCCCTCCCTCTCTCTTGGTAAGCAGTACCAACTCCACTGCCAAGTGTGTTACTGCCTGTCCTCACTGACCTCTCCCAATTTGCACTCATCTCCAGTTCACCCCCAATGTGTTAATTCCTCTTCAAATAACTTCCAGCCAATATATTTTCCTCCCACCCAAATCCTGCTCCAAAACGATTTCCCTTCAATTATTTTACCTGATTCATAGGTGCATAACTCTGCCTGGGGTGAGGATGTTTTGAATAGAATATGAAGTGGCCAGCAGGTTATTGATGGTCTTTCTTCTTCCTCAACCTCTTCTTTTCTGCAAGATGGCAGCTGAACTACCTCTGGCCTGCCGCCACACAATGGAAAATGAAATGAAGGTGTAAGGTGTGTACTGCCATTTTCATTTCCAGGGACATTGTAGGGAGAGACGTAACTCCCCATGGGCATCAACAATGAAAGTTTCCAAGAAGGCTCTCATCTTTCTTATTCCCTGTGAGCTTTACACGTGGTTGATATTTTAATACGCACTCCTCAGCATGTTGTTTGCAGTACACTCATGTGATATGACTGCACCGTGTGAGCACCTGCACATCTGAATTGGCTCTGAATCCCATATGGAAATCAGTCCCTCCCGACTGCTTCCTCTCTTCTCACACTTAAAACATTCCTGAAGATCCTTTGCTTGGTTTTAGAGTATCCACTCTTGGATTCTTTCTACAATTGCTTCTCCTTTTCTGTACCATTTTCCTTTTATTAACACTCACCTATACATTTTCTATGTTTTTCTTACGTAAAGCACACCTTAGAGCAGGCGAAGGCAAACTCGGCGCTCCAGATGTTTTGGGACTACAACTCCCATCATCCCTAGCTAACAGGACCAGTGGTCAGGAATGATGGGAATTGTAGTCTCAAAACATCTGGAGGGACGGGTTTGCCTACGCCTGCTTTAGAGAATGCTGAATAATAATAATTATGAGTGACATCCAATTGATCTATGAGGGAAGCATGTTTCGTGAAAGGTGGAAGACGGCTACAACACAAAATCAAAATCCAAGCAGATTTCTGATCATGCTAGGGGACTTCCCCTTCCTTTCCTTTCCTCCCTGGGTAGCCCCCCCCCATGCCCCCTCCATCTGCTCCAGAGGATTGTGGGGGGTGGGAGGAGAAGTCCCACAGCTTCTGCCACATTGGCAATCACTCAAGAACATTGTTTATCACCCATTTTATTTTTGTATGAAAGAATAAGCAAGGTTAAGGAGTCTGTTTTAAATGTTGAAAGCACTCTGTTTTTTGTTTTTAAGCACCGTGCAACCGACATTGATCTATTTATGCCAGTAATTTATGCAATGCTGAATCAGAATTTACATTAAAACTTTGAAGTACATGGTACAAATAGTTGTGCTGTTCCAAAGTCAAGCTTTCCTTTTGAAGAGTTTCATACTAAGCAAGAGTTGTGATTTTAATGGGGTTTTCCTTTCCCTGCCTAAGATATAAGAAGTGAGTTGTAAAGATTTATGTACTATGTCACAGTGTTCTTAGACACTGCTGTTACCTTAAGATTGCTTCTTTTATGAAAACATTTTTCTTCTACTCTCCATCAGAGTTACATCTCGTGCTTTGCAACCAGCACTGTTGTTTTTCGTTATTAAAACAACCACATCAAAAGTGTCAGCAGCATTTCGGAAAAGCACATCTGCAAATATTAAAGTATTTTGCAGCTCTGTCAAAATGTAATGGTCTTTTTCTTTGGGGGTGGGGGGAGAGAGAAAATGCCATAGAAGTTAAAAAACAAACAAACCTGAAATCAAAACTTTCCAACATAAAGGTTTTCTTTTCCTACTAATGTTTCCGTGAGCGCGATATTTTTTAACCAATTGGTTAGTTATTGTTCTTGTTTAATTATATAGCACCATTAAAACAACAACAACAACAACAACAAATTGTTTCCATTACTTCCTGCAAGACACCATGAGTGATAAAAACAACCACTTTGGGAGTCAACTCCTCACTCCTTGTACCTCCTGGCCAGAAGAGGGAGCCACAGATACATCAAGCCAGGTTATTAATGCATCTTGAGTGCTACCAAGGGCGTAAAATATTTGTGCAGCCTGTACCAACTGCTGTTTCATGACTTTCTGTTTCTATGCTATATGCTTACTTTCCTGGATGTCCATTCTCAGTTCTTTACACCTGTTCCTAGCTTCTCAAACCTGCTCTGCAAGGCATGTATGGGCAGCCGGCAGCCTTCCAGCTGTTGCTGGACTCCAACATCAGCTCCAGCCAGCATGAGCACTGGGAGCATGGAAGTTGTAGTCTCACACCTTTGGCCCACAAGTTCCCCATCTCTGCTCTTTGTGCTATGTGCTATGTACACTGCTTCATATCACTTACCAAAGGTGTCATGGGCTTTGAAGACACTCAAACTCAAGACGCAAGGGAGAAACGTGCTAAGAGGAAGGCACACTTGGCAAATCCACACCGTGATCAACTCCCGCCCGGAAACCAATGTCCCCACTGTGGAAGGATCTGTGGATCCAGAATTGGCCTCCACAGTCACTTACAGACTCATTGTTAAAACCATGTTTATGGAAGACAATCTTACTCAGCTACGAATGATCGCCAAAGAAGAAAGAATATCAGTAATGGCTTTGTTGTTTGTTTGTTTTATTGTTTGTACACTTTTGGCTAACAGCACTTGAGACTTACTGCTTCAATTTTTTAGTAAGTTTGTGAGAACTGACTCTCAAAAATAAGGACCCATAGAGTTAGAAGGTACCACAAAGGTCAACTAGTTGAATACTCTGCATGACTGGAATATGTGTGTATTGCTCACCTTAATAACTTATCATTACACCAAATACATACACTCTACTCCAGATTACTCAAAAGACAAGATCCATACATGTACTTGGGGTCTTCTATGTGGGTGTCTTTGTTTTGTTTTCCCTGTTGATGACTTCAGCTGATCTGAGAAAGACATTCCATGAATGAACCAGATGAGGAGAGGAACTGCCAGTGATCCACAGCTATCCATGTGGCTCTTGGATGGTTTCATACTGTTTACAGTAATGGATTCTTTGGATGTAATAGCTGCTAGCAGAGTTTTATTTTATTTTAAAATTTTTTTTTGCAGTGTTATCAGAAAGCACAGCTTCTGCTAAGGAACTGCAACATTTGCTAACTGAATAAACCATGGTGCATTATAAGTTATGTCCACCTAAATTATGGGAGTGTTAAATTCAAGAATAGTCAACATGTTGTCCTCCAGATGTTATTGAACTCCAAGTCCCATCAACACCAGCCAGAATGAACAGTGGCCAGAGATAGCGGGAGGGCACCATCATTGCAATCTTTGCTCTAAGAAGATGCAGATATACACTGGATTGTACATCCTAATGAACATAAGACTTTCTACCTCCTCTCCTTCCCACATAATGTAGAATTTGCAAAACTTTAATCATAGACATCTCTCTTAAATATAGCAATAAATCACAACATATGAAAGATTAGCAGGCAGCAATACTTGAATGCTGGCTATATCTAGATGCATTAATCACACTAGAAGAGCACCAATAATTTTCAAATGCACACCTTGGAGTATTTTACAGCTGTTAGCACATGGCTCATTAATGATACATTTCATGCTTTAAAACTTACACTAAAGTCAGGTAGGAATTTTATACTGCACCATTTCACCATTAAAAACAGTTAGAGACCTGGAAAAAGTATACTGCAGGTTTATAGCTACTTTCTGCATAAATTTGTCATTTATGGTTGCTGTGGGTTTTTTAAAAAAAACATACCTAGGTAAAGGTAAAGGTACCCCTGCCCGTACGGGCCAGTCTTGCCACACTCTAGGGTTGTGCGCTCATCTCACTCTATAGGCCGGGAGCCAGCGCTGTCCGCAGACACTTCCGGGTCACGTGGCCAGCGTGACAAGCTGCATCTGGTGAGCCAGTGCAGCACACGGAACACTGTTTACCTTCCCGCTGGTAAGCGGTCCCTATTTACCTACTTGCACCCGAGGGTGCTTTCGAACTGCTAGGTTGGCAGGTGCTGGGACCGAACGACAGGAGTGCACCCCGCCGCGGGGATTCGAACCGGCGACCATGCGATCGGCAAGTCCTAGGCGCTGAGGTTTTACCCACAGCACCATTCGTCACAAGGCAAGCTTATACTGAAAAGCAATTAAAATGACATGAGAAACAATTTGAGTTAAAAACTAGCAGCAGCTCCTACAAAGAAACATAACAGTTCTAAATCCCAGAAAACCAGATGAAATTAAATGTTTTATTGATCATCTAAACATTGCAGTGTAAGAATTGTAATGGCTCATTTCCCTGATAATGGAATTCTACATTGCTGGGGCCACCACCAACAAGGCTCTCAAAAGGAAATGGCACTAAAAGCAGCATCTGTCTGGCACATTCTACTTCACAGGGATGTAGGGGAGATATTTGAAAAAGGCACTGCTGTTCTTAACCTTAGGAAATATTTTGGCTAATTTTAAGAAACAAATGAGAATATATTCGGAGAGACCACTGTCCCCCTGGACAAATTCAAATATTACTGTGAAAAACAGAGGCTTCTCATGTGGATTGTGCAAATGTGTGCTGTGTTGTATAGTCAACACATTGCAGCAAAAATATGTTTGGATAGGGTTGCCATATTTCAAATGCTTTGGGGCTTTTTAAAAAGGAAATTCTACATTTACTTTTATTTATTTTACTTATGGCTTTTTAGAACAATTGATTCAAAAAATAGCGCTCAATCCATAACAATATTCCAAACCATTAATTTAAAAAGCCATTACATTCAAACAATATAACTGGTTTAAACCAGCCCCAGCATTCCCATTTAAACGCCAAAAAAGATGTGCCTTCTAATCTTTTAAAAAAGAGATCAGAGGGCGAAGCTGCCTAAGTTCCCATGGGATCACAGTCCATAAGTAAGGGGCCAACACGGAGAAGGACCTACTTCTTGCACACATACCCCAAATACATGACACATTATGGATGCTGAGATGTACAGTTCAAGTCTCCTTCCACAGGAATGGATGAAATGGCATGGACAGAGAATGGCTACTGCTGCTTTTGCCACCACTGTGGCAGAGAATGGCTACTGCTGCTTTTGCCACCTTTAGCTGTGCCATGTAAGGTTTGTGGATACTGGTGGAAGCAGAAGAAGGGGGGGCTGTGGATGCAGCAGTGAGAATTTTGAGTGCCTGTGAGTGTTTTGCATGCACTCATATGGAGCATGTGAAAATGAAAGCCCATATTGGGAAAAGCATCCCTGGCAGTTCCTCTGGTGTGATATGGTATCCACAACGATTTTTGCACTTATTTTGAGATATCCTTAAAGTGAGAGAAAACATGTGCAGCATATCATATATTTGGGGAGCTTTGTCAACATTTTAGATACGTCTGCCAGAGCTTATGAACCACATTTACTGTAATGCATATCTGATTCCCTAGGGAGGGAGAGAAAGCAGCTTGATATTGTATCTCGGTGAAAACAGGTACCAGCTGCAGAGGTTGAAAAGAATTTAGGTTGATGTGAAGAAAAGATGAATGTAGATAAAGTGCTTCCTTCCTGCTGAAAATGTCAGTGGTGTGTGTGTAATTTCTCTCTGCTCGAAGAGCTTTAGGTCTCCAGACACCCAGTGCAGAATAAATAAAGGAAATTATTCGAGATTATTGAAAAGGGATTAGTGGTAGAATTAAGCAGAGTTGTGTGCTTGAGTGGCTGCTTGATTGCTCTTCACTCATAGACACCTGACTGGCAACGATAACCAAATCTATGTGGTATGTTTCTTAAAAGACTGCATATAGTGTGTCTTTTAAATGAACAGCAACACAATGCTCACAAGCATAGTTCCTAACATGGCTATCGGAAATCAAATGAGGCCACCATCTTAGCTAAAAATAAAAGTCACCTCTTTCCTTCTGCATAATGATAAATTCACTTTCATGCTCTTGGAGTTTTACATTAAGCTATCCAGTTCAGCACAGTTAATTTAAAATGTTCCTTTATACTATCAAATATTTAGTGGCTTTTTGGTTCTATTAGGATTTGAGGTAATAAAATGATATTTTCCCTCACATCAGGAAACATTCCTGCATTTGTTATATAGGGATTGTATACAGTCTATATTTGGGCTAGGGTTAAAAAAAGAGATTTCAAATATCACCTTAAATAAGTATTTGGCTTGGAGTGAGTGGGGGAATTGTTCCTATAATCAGGTGGTTGCATACACCTGCCCTGATCTCTGTGTATAACAGAGGGTGCATGACTTCTCTGTGTGTACCTCACATTCAGGCGAAACTAATAAGGAAGGTCTTTGCTTGTGGGATTGGACATCAAACCAGAAACCACATTAGCTTGCAAATGGGAAGGCTTCGAAAAGAACATATTCACCAAGTGCCACTGGAGAGCTAATAATCATCTTCAGCCTTGATTGTAGTCTTAAATTACGGTGAAGATCTACATTCCACAAAGGATAATTAAAGCTTGTTTAAAGCTGGTACTCATAGTATCTTGAAATGAGAGGGGGGAAATGAAATAGTACTTCTGGCAAATCCATACAAGGAACAAGGTGTTGGAGTCAAAGCCTGCTTTCTGTATTTATGTATAGCACCTACTGAAAGTGCTATAGCAACAGCCATAACGAAATACACACTTTAATAGGAGACAATGCTTACTTGCTAACCTGCCTGCTTATTTTGTGTGGAACTAAGCATGCAGAAGCAATGACAATGGTAATGAGTTCCTATGAACTATGGAAATCTAGATATCTATAGATATAAAAATAGATATATATCAGAAAAATAGTAATTACTGCAGCTTTTCGTTGAGTGACCTTACTGGTTGACTTTTATCAATACAGCAAAAATAAGATAGTGACAATCCTGTGGTCCAATATCTCATATCTTCCAACATACAGTGGTACCTCGGGTTAAGAACTTAATTCGTTCCGGAGGTCCGTTCTTAACCTGAAACTGTTCTTAACCTGAAGACCACTTTAGCTAAATGGGGCCTCCTCCTGCTTCCGTGCTGCTGGAGCACAATTTCTGTTCTCATCCTGAAGCAAAGTTCTTAACCCGAGGTACTATTTCTGGGTTAGCGGAGTCTGTAACCTGAAGCGTATGTAACCTGAAGCGTATGTAACCCAAGGTACCACTGTATTTATATGATGGCCGTTTTCACTGCAAATCACCAAAGTTATGCACGCTGAAATCAGTTGGATTTTCTGCAACTTACATCTTCAAGATTGGAATGCCAGTCCACTGTCCTTGTATGGAATGCTTAATATGTTTTTCAAAAATCATAGGAAATGCAGATTATTATTATTTTTTAAAAAAATCATAGTGCACATTGTTGCACATATCTCAGCTATCAGCAGATATACATATAGAGATCAATTGATTTCCATTTGTGATCTGTTTCAAAGTTAATGAATTTCCAGAGGAGTAGCCCTATTAGACTTTTGTAGCAAGATGAACCAAGAGTCATGTGACACCTTAAAAACAAAGTTAATGAAGTAGCTAGTGGCCCATCACAAAGCCATCTGTGACTGCAAATCAATGTTTACTCAGAAGTAGGCTTCGTTGAATTCAGTGGGACATATTTTCAGGTAAGTGGGGTTAGAATTGCAGCCTCTCTTACTAGCTTAATGAGACAGAACTGAACCCTAACTGACTCAGTAATCTACTTATCATTCACTTTATTGCAAGATTTTATTTCAGAAATGCATATTTTGTACAAAAAGAATGGCCATGTTTACGTGTCTGCTGAAACATAATGCTCATGCTAATTTATGTTTTAGATATTTGTAGTAAACACAATTTTAGGTTTGACAGTTTTAAATCCTTTTTGTGCCAATGCATTTCCAATCCTTGAAAAAGAGCAATAATGAATGGTGCGTCTGTTTGATTTTTACATTTAGTTAGGCATTGGCTGGGCATTTGATTTCTAATATTTTTTTCCATAAAATATTATACACCACTTGATTGCTAAAATAAGCTCAAAGTGGTTTATAAAGTTGGGCAAGGACACATTTAAAACAAAGGTTTAGGAGATGGGTTGATGTTAAAAAATGAGCAGTCAAATGCAGATGGCTCCCCCTCTTTAAAAAAGAATCTCAGACTTTAACTGAGGTGTGCATAGGAAGACAAAAGATAAGAAATGAGATCACTTCTTTCAACGTAAAAGGAACAATAATGGACAATCCATTCTATTGCTAAAAAAATACTGTTGGAAGTTGATTAAGGCTTCAATTCTAAGCCCATTTCACTTGGTGTCAGCCATACTGAATTCAATGGGAATTACTTCTGAGAAACCTTGGTTAGGACCGCAGCCTTAGTGTATATAGGCTGCCTCTGGCAATGAACTTACAAAAAGGCAAAAACAGCATTTCAGGGGAAAAGAAAAGCAATGGGGCACCTAATAGAATTGAGCAGGATTGGCAGCAACAAGCAGCAGATAATTTCTTTGCTTATAAAAATATTTTAAGGTAAAGGTACCCCTGCCCATACGGGCCAGTCTTGACAGACTCTAGGGTTGTGCGCTCATCTCACTCTAGAGGCCAGGAGCCAGCGCTGTCCGCAGACACTTCCGGGTCACGTGGCCAGCGTGACAAGCTGCATCTGGCGAGCCAGCGCAGCACACGGAACGCCGTTTACCTTCCCGCTGGTAAGCGGTCCCTATTTATCTACTTGCACCCGGAGGTGCTTTCAAACTGCTAGGTGGGCAGGAGCTGGGACCGATCGACAGGAGCTCACCCCGCCGCGGGGATTCGAACCGCCGACCATGCGATCGGCAAGTCCTAGGCGCTGAGGTTTTACCCACAACGCCACCCGCGTCCCTCAAAAATATTTTATTATCTTGCAAATTATGCTGCTTTAAATGCGCATTTTATATATGACTTCCTTTAGTAATGTTTTCTTTCGAAATGTTTAAGATTCTTGGTCAACTTTGCTGTGTTAAATGTGCAGTCTGTAGTTGACCTTCTTTATAATGTTTTATTTCAAATTCTTGAATAGATTATTTTAGTTTCTCTACTTTCTATACAATTAGGCTGTATATCCAACCCATTATTCTGTTGGAAATTATTTGTACGTTGGTGGTCTATGCTTTTTGAATTTTTATTTTTACATAATACAAAGCTTTTTTCTTTTCTTTTTTAAGGACATGAGTTACTCGTTGGATAAATTATTGTATGCTATTTCTTGTCGTATTATGGGTCTGGTCAGGAGCTCTTTATCACATTGGATTTATTTTTCTTCAATAGTATGAACCAAATACACATTATAAGGAGAATTCATAAATTCTTTCCCTTCTCCTATTGTATGGGAAGTTTGTGACAATGTTATTATGTATTTGAATAATACCTCTTTTTTTAAAAAAAAACCCTCTTGCAGCGAAAAATGCTCAAAGGAAAGAGAAAGGGGAGCAAGGGGTCAGGTTCTCTTCAGCTTTCAGATATTATGTAGGCAGTAATAGATGTGTCCTTCAGCAAAGGTCTTTTAATCACAGCAGGTCATATTTTGAGCTGCCGTTCAACATTCCTGCTTGTGATCTTAACAGGCAACAAAAGGAGCAGTTTAATAATGGACCTGGGCATTGCTATGTTCTTAATATTGCTAAATACAGTTTTTCTTCCTCTGAACTATTATCATAATCCTATGCCTGCTTATTTTATTCAGCACTGAAGCTTTTCTCTCATCTGCAGACTTTATAAATAAAAAGATGATAGATGATATAGATAGATAGATAGATAGATAGATAGATAGATAGATACCACCTAGACTGATTTTCACAGGTCAAAACCAAAGGAGTGTTTATATATACTGGATGGAGGGTATATACTGACATATAAAGTTATAGAACTTACTTCCATAGAGATCAAGTGATCTTCATCTCTTGATGCTTTCAAGTAGACTCAGAAGAATTTCTATTTTTTCCCTCTCTACAACTTTTAATGGCTGATTCAGATTGGGTGGCGCTGTGGTGTAAACCTCTGAGCCTAGGGCTTTCCAATCAGAAGCTCGGCTGTTCGAATCCCCACAACGGGGTCAGCTCCCGTTGCTCTGTCCCAGCTCCTGCCAACCTAGCAGTTCGAAAGCACGTCAAAGTGAAAGTAGATAAATAGGTACCACTCTGGCGGGAAGGTAAACGGTGTTTCCATGCACTGCTCGGGTTCGCCAGAAGCGGCTTAGTCATGCTGGCCACATGACTCAGAAAAACTGTCTGCAGACAAACACTGGCTCCCTCTGCCAGTAAAGCAGGATGAGCGTCACAACCCCAGAGTCATGCGCAACTGGACTTAACTTTTGGGGTCCTTTATCTTTTACAGATTGGGCTATAGAGGTGGCTGCTTTGAGCTTTGGATGGCAGGCTCAATTTATGCAAGTTTTTTGCATTATTATGAATGGTAGGAGGAATGGTTTGGGGAACAAATGTAGGTCAGTAGTAGAGCATATTCTCTACATGCAGAAGGTCATAGGCTGAAACTCTGGTGTCTCCTGGTAGAGATGGAAATGTGTCCCCAGGACACTCATGGCACTGCACTCTAAAGAATATCACAGGGCAGTGACTCAAAAATGGACATATTCCATGATTTATCCTGCAATGCAGAATGCCTTTCCTTCTGTCATACACAAAGATTCAGATCATTGCTTCAACTGCCTTGTAAAGAGTAAGACGTATCTTTTTCCTCAGGTTTTTCATGACCCATAAGATTTGCCCCTGTTATTACCGAATTCCTGTTTTAATCTGTGTTATATACAATACTGTTCTACCAGGTTTATGGTTGTATCACTGCTTTTTTATTATTATTTCTGCCATTTTTCCTTTTATTACATTTTCTTTTCATTATCCTGCTTTTGTTGTATTTTTGTATCCCACATAGTGGTTTTCAAGTATTAAACGGTTTAGAAAGGTGTTGTTGTTTTTAAGAAATAGTAAAGAAATAAAATACATGGAAGGTTGCTTTCCTTCAGCTGCCATTTCTTTTTACAGGGGCAGACAGCAACCGACATACACACATGCATGTTTTCAAGCAGAAGGAGAATGCCTGAATTTTTGCAGCCAAGTATCTGTTCTCAAGTACAAACTGTAATAGAAGGCAATGCCTAGGACAGCTTTTCTCATAATCTTTGCAAAATCCACAGAACTCTACATTTCAGTCCTTAGCCCCAGCATTTCCTTTCATGTACATACCACTCTAAAGTTTTCCACTTTGCTTTATAATCAGCTGCAAACGCATTTTTGTTCAGCAGAGCTCTTAGAATGGTTATGGTTTCTTAATGGGACAACTACTTGGATTCGACAAAAGTGTTCATTTCCTAAGACTCTGGATACAAAGATGGGGGTTAAATGCTTCACTTCCTTTCCTCCCAATCTTGCCGCACAAATGCCAGCAAAGAGAAATGGGAGGAAAGTGCCGTTAATCTGAATAAAAATTTAAAGTTTGGCTGTTTGGGGGGTGGGGAGTGTCCTTAAGCAGAGTGTTAATTGGGCAAATCTCCTTTGGATAGGTGTAAATAGATTCTTTCCCACCCACTTGTCACTTATTCAATGAATTTCATTATCACCTTGCCAGAAGGCAGGGACTCAATTACACCTAGCCAGAGGGGAGCAGAGTGGTAACCAGCTCGGTTTAATGAGCTAGAACAGAAGTAGGTCGATGAATATGTATAATTTACTAGAATGACGACCATGTAAATCTATCAGTGCTTCACAAACTGGCATCCACAGTCATGTGAAGACTACTGACAATGCACTGACACAATGAGTGATGTGTAGTAGCACAGGGTCGCTCATCCAACTACCTCCTTGTTTAACAGCTTCATGTTGGAAATCAGAAAAATGGTGAGCATTGTGTTGCGATGCTGTCAACATTCACAATTCATGGGAAACAGCCTTATACTGAATCAGGCCATTGGTCCATCAAGCTCAGCATTGCCTATGTCGTCTTGCAGCTGCTCCTCAGGGTGACAGGATTATCTCCCTGTCCTACCAGGAGATAATGGAGATTGAACCTTAAGACTTTTTGTATTCAGGGCATGTGCTCTTCCACTGACCTAGAATCATAGAATCATAGAGTTGGAATAGACCACAAGGGCCATTGAGTCCAACCCCCTGCCAAGCAGAAAAAACCATCAGAGCACTCTTGACATATGGTTGTCAAGCCTCTGCTTAAAGACCTCCAAAGAAGGAGACTCCACCACACTCCTTGGCAGCAAATTCCACTGTCGAACAGCTCTTACTGTCAGGAAGTTCTTCCTAATGTTTAGGTGGAATCTTCTTTCTTGTAGTTTGGATCCATTGCTCCGTGTCCGCTTCTCTGGAGCAGCAGAAAACAACCTTTCTCCCTCCTCTATATGGCATCCTTTTATATATTTATATATTTGAACATGGCTATCATATCATCCCTTAACCTCCTCTTCTCCAGGCTAAACATGCCCAGCTCCCTTAGCCGTTCCTCATAAGGCATCGTTTCCAGGCCTTTGACCATTTTGGTTGCCCTCCTCTGGACACTGTTTGTCAGTGTCCTTCTTGAACTGTGGTGCCCAGAACTGGACACAGTACTCCAGGTGAGGTCTGACCAGAGCAGAATACAGTGGCACTATTACTTCCCTTGATCTAGATGCTATACTCCTATTGATGCAGCCCAGAATTGCATTGGCTTTTTTAGCTGCCGCGTCACACTGTTGGCTCATGTCAAGTTTGTGGTCAACCAAGACTCCTAGATCCTTTTCACATGTACTGCTCTCAAGCCAGGTGTCCCCCATCTTGTATTTGTGCCTCTCATTTTTTTTGCCCAAGTGCAATACTTTACATTTCTCCTTGTTAAAGTTCATCTTGTTTGTTTTGGCCCAGTTCTCTAATCTGTCAAGGTTGTTTTGAAGTGTGATCCTGTCCTCTGGGGTGTTAGCCACCCCTCCCAGTTTGGTGTCATCTGCAAATTTGATCAGGATGCCCTTGAGTCCATCATCCAAGTCGTTGATAAAGATGTTGAATAAGACCGGGCCCAAGACAGAACTTACCATCAGTTCCCTTCTTTTATTTGGAATATGAATGTTGGTGATTCAGAATTTTCATCTGTGATATCATTTAATCTGAGACAGAGAAGAACTCTTCTGATACCCTCCAACCCATTCAATCACTTACCTGACTGCTCCTGCAGCTGCAGCCACATTGTGGAAAGAGGCAGTCAGGAGTATACATCATTCCAAGCACCAGGAGGCCTATGGCGTAAGGTGTTTTAGTGCTTTAGAACCAGTAAATGGGCAGCTGCTGACAAATCCCTTGTATTTACCGTGTCCTTGTTTACCATAAAAACAATATTTTATTTTTTACAGCAGTTGATTTTGTTGCGATCAGTTTAAAATAGAAGGTACTATCTTTACTTTTCAATGCAGCCTGCCCTGCACTCTCTTTAAGACCACAGAGGTGGCCCCTGACAATGTCAGTTCCCAGATTCAGGTAGTTTATTTGTATCTAGTTATCATCACAAAACAAGAGTGTGACAAAGGGACCTCCATATCCCAATAAAATAACACAAAGTAATATCAATAAGTGTTCACTTAGAACCAATTGAAACTACAGACAATACAATCAAATGTAAAATTCTGAATGTTTCTGGCAGAAACATCTGATAGAAACCCACAACTCCTCCATGCATCTCCTGTTCATTTTTAGTTAAAGTAGTGTGAAATTTCCCCGAATATAATGCATGTCTCACTGAATCCACTGAAATGTGGATTTCTGTGAACACCTTACCTTAAAGGTAAAGGTAAAGGACCCCTGACAGTTAAGTCCAGTTGTGACCGACTCTGGGGTTGTGGCGCTCATCTCACTTTACTGGCCGAGGGAGCCGACATTTGTCGGCAGACGGTTTCTCCGGGTCACGTGGCCAGCCTGACTAAGCCACTTCTGGGAAAACAAGAGCAGCACGTGGAAACACTGTTTACCTTCCTACCGGAGCAGTACCTATATATCTACTTGCAGTTTGACGTGCTTTTGAACTGCTAGGTTGGCAGGTGCAGGGACTGAGCAACGGGAGCTGACCCCGTCGTGGGGATTTGAACCACCGCCCTTCCGATCAGCAAGCCCAAGGCTCAGTGGTTTAGACCATAGCGCCACCCACGTCCCGCATCTTACCTTACCCCAGTATATATATATATTGCTTGGCTAGAGAACTGTATCACAAAATTTGGAGAACTGAAAACTTTCAAAGGATGGCTATGTTCTGGTGTTATCTCAGAAAGTACAAATTAGGTAGATTCTCCTTTAAATGAGAACTGAATCTATCCCCCCTGCCCGCCCGCATCCCTATTTCCATACAATGCTTTAATTTTCTCAAATCAGTACTTTTGGGGGGGGGGTGACGCATCTGAAGGCAATCATAATCAAAGTGTTAGTATAGTAGTTACTGTATCTCTATGTCTAAATGCTCCCGCAGTTGCTGATGGCAATGGTATTAAATGAATTCTCTACAGTTATCTGGGCATGTATTTATGGTAACTAAATTTGTTGAAATATCTCAAACTCTGCATTTGACAAAGGGATGCAATACAAGGTTATTAAGTTTCATTTAGACTCTATTCCTTGGATACACTCCATTTATTCTGAATTGAAAAAGTGTCCAAATGTCCAATTCTTTATTAAAAGAGTAGCCATAAAACAGATATATTATCTCCTTTTGAAGAAATTTTATTGCTCACCTCCCACTAAGATAAAGTATTAAAACCATTATGCGTATGAGATGATTCTGGGAAAATAAAATAAGAGATGAAACGTCTGCCTTTTTTGCTTATGAAAATGTTAAGTGTCACATCAAATCTTCTAGAACTTCCAAAGGGGGAAACTTGAATATTCTAAAAACTAGAAACATCCAGCCTGGAAACCCTTAGGACTCATTGTATAGTTTCACACACATAAATATGTACACCAAGTAACTAAAGCTGAGATGACATCCTTGGCTTTGAATACAAAACTCAAAGCTCTGAAGACGGATTTTAAGTAAACAGTCTGCCAGCCATATAGCACAGTGAAGAGAAATGTTCTTACTGCTAATTTACGCATGCAAATTAGTTCTGTCTCTTGTATTGATAAATCAATACAGTATAATGACTTCCTTGGGCAGAATTCAAATATCCCCCCCAAAAAAAAATATGCATGCACAAAGTTTGTGTGGAAGTAAATGTCTTGCACCAAACACTCCCAGGAGATTTTTCAGATTATGTCCTTGCATGAAATGTAGCCCTTTAATAATTATATATTGTTAAATACTAAAATTCTCATTAGTTACTAAAATGTGTACGGAATTTTTCATCTCTCCAGATATTTGCTGACATTGATCCAAATCAAGTTTTGTTTTGTTTTGAATCCTGCACACCTGCTTTCAGCATCGTTCCTGTTGCAAGTTTATTTTGTTTCTTGAGTTCCTGCTAACTCTCCCCCAAATAAAATGAAAATGCAATGCCATGATGAATGAGCTCTCCATCATTCCTCTGTGTGGCCCTCCGCTACTGCCCACCGCCAGACTCATCTTCCTGATTCAGGTGGTTTTCAAATTGTTGTTGTTGTTTAGTCATTTAGTCGTGTCCGACTCTTCATGACCCCATGGTCCAGAGCACGCCAGGCACTCCTGTCTTCCACTGTCTCCCACAGTTTGGTCAAACTCATGTTGGTAGCTTCAAGAACACTGTCCAGCCATCTCATCCTCTGTCGTCCCCTTCTCCTTGTGCCCTCCATCTTTCCCAATATCAGGGTCTTTTCCAGGGAGTCTTCTCTTCTCATGAGGTGGCCAAAGTATTGGAGCCTCAGCTTCACGATCTGTCCTTCCAGTGAGCACTCAGGGCTGCTTTCCTTAAGAATGGATAGGTTTGATCTTCTTGCAGTCCATGGGACTCTCAAGAGTCTCCTCCAGCACCATAATTCAAAAACATCAATTCTTCGGTGATCAGCCTTCTTCATGGTCCAGCTTTCACTTCCATACATCACTACTGGGAAAACCAGAGCTTTAACTATACTGATTGAACAAATTAATGGAAGGTTACTCAATGGCTACTGTCCTTAAATGATGGTCTATTACCTGCAGGATCAGAAGCTGCATGGCTAAATGCTAGTCACTGGGGAACAACGCTAGGAAAGAACAATGGTGTTCATATCCTGATTGTGGGATTTCCCAGAAGCTTCTGGCTGACCGCCAAGTGAAACAGGATGCTGGACTAGGCAGACTTCTTACATTCTGACGTAGCTCAGACTGCTTTTACATTCAGGCACATCTATTTGAGAGCCACATTCCCGTGGTGCAATCCTTTGTGCCTGCTGTAAGTTTGTTTGAAGACCACATTAACCAGATGTTCAGGGTTGAACATGTCGCTCTTTTTCACTCAGTTGTCAGGCTCCTTTCCAGCAGCATCCTGTTGGCTGGGGAAGATGCAGTCAATTCCACTCACAGTATTTACAGCTGCAATATTTACACATATACCACAATTACGTGTGAAGTATGAAAGTGCACAACTGCACACTTCCAGCAGAAAATGGTGGGGAGATTTCCTGGGGCGGCAGGGGAACTCAGTTCAGAGCATGTCCTCATCAGGGCTTTTTTGGCTGACATTATTGTCTTTTCAGTAGTGCTGACGGTGATATAGATTACATCCCTCCCAATGGTCAGGTGCTCCCATCCTGCATGCCATATAGTGATCTGGAGAAAGTGGGGGAGAGAGAAGCTGGCAGATTGAGACGGCTGACAACAGTGAAGATTCCCTAAGCTTGGATTTTCTGATTATTTGAGAATTCTCTGAGAAACCCAAGCTTCCCCCCTGGAATCCTTCAAATTGGGTAAGTGAATTTAGGCCAATGACTTGTAGCCAGCATGGCCTGAGCCAGCATTCCCTTATCCAGATAAAACCCTGTGCCTTAGTAATATCCATGGCATGACTTGGCTTCTAAAACAACCATTTTGTTCCCTGCAGAGGACTGAAGCTATTCTCAGTTTCTAAATGTAATTATCTGCATGAAAGCAGCTGTCTATATGCTTGCTTTGGCAGAATACCATTGATTTCAGGGAACTTTAACCATACAGTGGTACCTCTGGTTACATACTTAATTCATTCCGGAGGTCCGTTCTTAACCTGAAACTGTTCTTAACCTGAAGCACCACTTTAGCTAATGGGGCCTCCCACTGCCACGCCGCTGCCGGAGCACGATTTCTGTTCTCATCTTGAAGCAAAGTTCTTAACCTGAGGTAATATTTCTGGGTTAGCGGAGTCTGTAACCTGAAGCGTATGTAACCCGAGGTACCATTGTACTTCCTCCCACTTTGGGGTGATATCTCTGCATGCAAGTGGTGTATCTGTCTGCTTTCTTCATGCCCAATTCAGTGACATTTTGCATGGCTAATAGTGCACTCTTATGCATGCTACTCTAATGCAAGTCCATCTGGGTGCACTGGGACTTGTTCTTAAGTGAATTTGCATAGGGTTACAGCCTAAGTCCCACCGAAAGCAATGAGAAGTTACATGTGTGGCTGATGTGGGACATGAAGCACAATACTGTGACTGTCTATTCAAGAGTATGTCCCATTATGTTCAATGGGAAATGTCACAAGGATATGAGCATAAGAGTGTAGTCTTAGTTTTGACCAAGGACTTGCCCATACTTCCACTTGTCCCATGCCCAGAGAGCATGGATCCAAGTGGTGTCCACTTGACCCATGCTTTCTAGACAAGGCTCTGAGTGGTTTCCCCATTGCCTTGCTCCTTTCCCGAGGGAAACCCACTCTTTAGCACTAAATTGGAATGGCAATCCACAGAAAACCTGGTTGCCATTTGCTCTGATTGAGCACTAAAGAACAGTTTCCCGCAGGGAAAAGCAGCAGGACAAGAGGAAGTGTGAATAAACCCTAACTGTGCCTTGATTAGGGCTTTCAGATATAACAGGATCAATTATGACAACTGGAATTTGACTCATTGAGGGTAAATTTGTGTCACAAATGCATCTATTAAATAAGTGCTAAAACTCTTGATATCAATGAGACAAGGTAATAATGTAGATATTTGTGACCTTTCTAGATACCTTTTTAAATATAGAAATATGCAGGTGCTTCTGTATTTGCAAATAAAGAAGTACATGAAGAATGAAGTGTATGCTTAATTCCCACTTTAAAAAAAGACCTAAAAGTGGGAGTCTACCCTTTATTTCAAAGTATTTTGTAATTTAGACAAATATGCTATCATCTCCTCAGATGCTGATTTTTCATAGCTAGTGATTTAGTTAACTTGCACCAGTTGTGTTTTTGCATACATTATAAATGTGCTTGGATTTCTAAAATACTAAATCACCTCTTATCCTTGGGAACACCTTTACAGCTCATTTCATTAACCTCATTTTAAAATTGATTTTAGAAGTGAGTTTTTGTGCATTTTTTTTTAAAAAAGCACAACTCATAAAGGCATTGTTCTGTCAGAAGGCTGAGTAACCTTGGGTATATTAGCAGTACATACAACTCAAGAAGTTTGGAAGAAACAATGGTTGGGAGCATTACAATAATTCATGCTTTCTAGAGACTGCGCCACTAAATTCATCCTCTAATGAACTAGTGTCCATTCATGGTATCAGTTATAAGAAGTGACACAAATCTCTCAACATGCCCACACCATCTCATGACCATACAGCTGCATATAATCAAAGGCAGGTACATTCATGTAAGTTAGAACATTTTCTACTCTACACTTTGGAGCACCATGTTGCTTTTTTTTTTTAACATCAACCCATGTACAGCTATTCATACATGCATCTGCACATGTGTGAAAACCCTTGGGCAGCATAATGTATGAAACACCCTCTTGGAAACAAGAGCTCAGCCTAGAAATGGAGAACTCGCACAGGAACTGAAATGAACAACATGATGATAAATGATAAAAGGTTGAATTCATATGCTTGGACATCCAAGCAAAGGGCCGCTAGCAGGCTTGAGACTCAGCAGGGATTGCTTGGAAATACTGATTGTCAACCCAATTCATCCTACTGGCTTTCCCCTTCTCCAGTGTCTTAGCTTCCATCCTCCCTGTCCATAGTTTCCACAGAAATTCTTTGCCTCCCACAAAACCGGTGTAAGCCATAAGGCAATTAATGCAAATTTTGCAGCAGCAAAACTGTACCATCATGCAACTAATTGGGAATGAAACATGTCCAAGAAAACAGTTCTGGTGGATTGTATCCCACGAGTGGCAGTCTACAATTTGTTAGTTTGGAGTTCCACGGTCATTTTTTAATTATTATTTTTTTGCCTCATAGAATAAAGCCATTTTAAGTAGTTTTTAATTATCTTCCCACAGGGTTTGGCATTGTGCGTTGGAGAATTAATTAACATGTAGCCTGTAGGGTTTCACTGAGAAGACTGACATTTTTCTCACTGACTTCAGTCAGAGGAAATTTAACCTCAGGGTATTTTACATTATATTTTCAATGTGTGTGTGTGTGTGGAACTAGCTTTCTATACGGCAATGTGAATATAAAAAGATGCAAGCAAGCACTGGCAAATGAAAGGTTAACATAAACTCCATTATAAGAACAGTTACTTGTATTTGATCATAAAATTGCATTTCCCCCAGATTTTCAGTTTGCTGGATGTTATTCTGGGCAACATTAGGCTGCAGGTTGTCCCTTTCTGGCCTCATTGTCACTCTCTACTTGATACCATTTTGGGGCTTTTACTATGGATTCAGGTTCCTGTGAAGCTGAAAAGCTAAAGGTCATTCATTAATTGAAAACATTTTTAAATCCTCCTTTTCAATAAAATATTCTAAACCACCCTGAACCTTGGATGAAGGGAGGTATAGAAAATACTGCTTTTTTAAAAAATGTGGTAACTACTTTTGTTACTGGTTGAACACACATTGTAAGCAAAAGTAGATTATACCTTGTTTTTTTTAAAGCTGCAAAATTCCTAGATGCTGGTTTGATACCTCAGGAAAACAATAGCATTTTAACTCCCTCCGAAACAATTGGCACCAGACAAACAGATAAAGAAAAGGAAATGCATCACTGACGTGACAACACCAAAAGGTCCTTTCTTGATATCCACTCACCCCAGTAGTGATGTATGGAAGTGAGAGCTGGACCATAAAGATGGCCGATCGCCAAAGAATGGATGCTTTTGAATTATGGTGCTGGAGGAGACTCTTGAGAGTCCCATGGACTGCAAGAAGATCAAACCTCTCCATTCTGAGGGAAATCAGCCCTGAGTGCTCACTGGAAGGACAGATCGTGAAGCTGAGGCTCCAATACTTTGGCCACCTCATGGGAAGAGAAGACTCCCTGGAAAAGACCCTGATGTTGGGAAAGATGGAGGGCACAAGGAGAAGGGGACAACAGAGGACGAGATGGTTGGACAGTGTTCTCGAAGCTACTAACATGAGTTTGACCAAACTGCGGGAGGCAGTGGAAGACAGGAGTGCCTGGCGTTCTCTAGTCCATGCGGTCACGAAGAGTCGGACACGACTAAACAACAACAACAAATCTCAGAAGGTGGAAGCATCCAGAGTTGGGAATCTAATGATGATCTTAATAAATAGGCAGGTTCATGAGGGAGTAAATAACTTAGTTCCAAACTGCTGAGGCCTTAATGGTTAAAACCACCATCATGGCAGCAGCCATGTTTGCTTATATGCTGCCACTGTTTTTACAGCTGCTTGTTAAACAAGGTGAAACTATCAACACTACCATTGGAGTAGGCTGTTAACAGTGGCAGATATAGGTAGAGGACTGGGTCAGAACTGACTGCAGACCCTTGGGTATGGCTATTGACCCATCTCTGCTCTCTTTCTTCCCACACCCAGTGGCCCCTGAAGAAGAACAGAGCTAAAGAGAATTGCTACTGCACCAGTGCCAGAGACCTCTCTTACTGGAAAACAGGACCTCCCAAAGATCCCAGTGTTGACACTGCACTGATGGAGCTTTAAAGAACAACAGTGAGCAACTGCTCCACTCCTTCCATATATCCCTTCAATATCATTGGGATATGGAAGCTTTTCCTAAAGGCACTGTAGGTCCCATTTTCCACTAGGAGGGGGAGCTGGAGGCCATAAAGCAGCAACTCCATGAGGATTCATTCTTTCCAGTCTCCACGTATCTCTCTTCTCCTGTGGGGGTGTGACATCTCCTAGAGCAGGCATAGGCAAACTCGCCCTCCAGATGTTTTGGGACTACAACTCCCATCATCCCTAGCTAACAGGACCAGTGGCCAGGGATGATGGGAGTTGTCGTCCCAAAACATCTGGAGGTTGAAGTATGCCTATGCCTGTTCTAGAGGCCTCTGAGAAGCAAAAGAGGCCTCTGAGAACAATCTTGCATTCCTTGTTACGAGCAATATATGAAAGAGGCTGTGGAGCACAACCGTCTTGTGCTACATTTATTTCCCTGCTGCCAGGTGACTGACTCAGTGTTGGTGGTTGGTTGGTGGTGGGAAGGCTTCTGCTAAGCTCTGAGTCTTGACAGGTGCCTGGCCATGCCAATCTTTAACTGATCCTGGCCCTGGAACATGTCAGCAGAGATTAAAGTGCAGTGCACACAGGCAGTGGAGCATGTGAGGAAAAAGCTCTTCTTTCAGTGTCCAAACACTCCCTGTACTTTGGCATCTACGCTGCTGTAACATGCAAATAAATGATGTTAATTCTGTGCAGCTAAGCATACAAATGACCTATCACTCATTCATTTCCAATCTGTTCTCCTGTTCCCAGGTGAGGTTCCTATCCTGCTATTGACTATACCGGTCTTTTCCTAGAAGACGGAAGATCCTATTTCTCCTTCTGTCAACCTTTGGCGAAATTAGTTTCACGCGTGGGCTCCTGTAAGCTGCCGTTGTGATAAGAGGGATGCCATAAAAGTGTGGCGTCTCCTTGTACCTTTCCGCCCCTTTTTGTCTGTACAGAACTGATAATCACTGGCCACTGGACTTCACAGGGCACAAAATCATAAAGGAAAAAAGGGACGAATAGCCTTGAAGCTCAGCAAGCATTCTTGTTTGTGTCCAGAGGAGACGAGATTGGCTACATTAAAATTGTGACTTGGGCAGCCAGAAAAAGAAGCTCCCTCAAGGGAGGAAAAACAGTGGATTAAAAGCAAGATAAAGAACAGAACCAAAAGGACACTGAGATTAGTCATTTTATTTCCAGCTATAAAGCACCTTTTTTTCTCTTCTTTTTTTACAGAGACATAACAGTTATTTATCTTCCTTCTACCCACCATAAAAATGCACAGGGTGAAAATACAACCTAAGAACACAGTGTCTTTGCCCTTGAAAATCCCTGCATTAAGTATACAGACAACAGTCACTTCTGCGCCATGAGTGAGCATTGTGCAGTCTCTCTGCTTGCAGCACTTGACATCTCGCTTTTTCAAAAACGTTTGAAAAAAAGCCACTGCTTGGACACTAGCCGTGCCCTGGCATGTCAATTGCAGGATGTGACAATCACTATCTCTCCTGGTGCTGTCCTTGCGACAAAGTACCAAACAAGAAAGGGCACATTTAAAAAACCCTAAAACTGTGGGGTGGGTGGATGAAAGACCAAGCATTGAAGTTTCATAAAGCCTGTGTTCCATATTAATGCATTAGGATACCATTGGTCTAATTTGATGTCACATTGTTAGCTCTTGTCTTGGAGAATGTATCACCTGCTATGTGGCCATTGAAGTTGGCTTCTGGATGGAAGCCTGCACACAGTGCCATTTTACCTGGTTCAAGGATGGGAACGAAGGTTAGAGGTGAACAGAGCAGTTAATTCTATTCCATTTCAGTCTTGCTGTCACTTAATCATAAGTCCCCATTGCATCAATTCAGTTGTGTTGTATGCATTTGGTGTGTTGCTGTTATTTCAATTCATCCCCTGTCCTTCACCATATAAGGCTGAGATCCCAGGACAAGATTCAACAAGAAAAATTCAGTATTAAAAACTGTTTCAACAAAGCAGTTTCCCTTCCCGGGGAAATTGGAGTTGCGGGCAGATTGCGAACCCTGATCCATGCGCGTGGGGCATAGTTAGCCCCCGCGTTACAGGGAGTTCCCTGCTGCGTCACTCCTCAGTGACCAATCCGGTCGGCCGAGGGGGCGTGGCTTGCCTCATTTATACATGCCACGGCCAGAGACTCACCCTCTTTTCTTGCTCCCGCTCACACAGTTCTCCCTCCCTCCCTAAGGTTAGGTTCTTAATCCTTTGACCTTGCTATGGACCTTGGTTGGTCACCTGTTGAAGCGTTGGTCGCCTGTTTTTTTCCATTTGGCAAATTATGACCAGCCACTTGGTTTTTCACCTACCTCGTAGCAAATTGTCACAACTTTGTAAGGTTTAGCAGTTAGGCATGGGAGTATTCGGTTGGAGGGGAGGGGAGGTAGTGGCCATCACCTACCACTCCTATTTCAAGGGTATTTCATTAAAGGAATCCAGGGGGTGTGGTCGAAGCCCAGATGGGGACTAGGGCCATAGCACTACCCCTAGCGGTGACCCTGGGGGAATTCCTAGTTGATGTTCATCAATAGGGCTCCCCCTACGGGTGGTTAGCCCTTAGTAGACTCCCTGCAGGCAGGCAGGAGTCAGATATAGTCATTATGGTTCCAATGCCTAAGCCAATACCACTCACATTCTGTAACCAATAAACTTGTGGCCTTTTCTAGCCCATTAACCTAAATTCTGGTGTCAAGTATCTTTATTCCAACAACAGGGGAGGGTTTGGGACCATGCCACACAAATTACAGTCTCAGGAAGAGAGTGGGTCCTGAAGAACAGGACAAAGAGAAATGTTTTCAGCATTCACTGAGAGCTGTATAGTGAAGAAGGCAGGCACACCTCCATGGGGAAGGAATTTCACAACTTAGAGCTGCTGAAGAGAATGCCCTCTCCCAAGCCACTGCCACCCCTGAACCTCTGAGGGAGATGGAACTACCAAGATTGCCCCTTCTGTTGAAGTTAACACCCAGGAGATAGGGAAGGAGGCAGTCTTTCAGATATTTGGAGCTTTAAACACTGACACAAGAAACTTCAACTGGGTTGAACTGGCAGCCAATGCACTTGTGACCAGTCATTTGCAAGCTGGAGCCCTTCAAAGGTTTTGAACTAACCCCCCCCCCCATCAGTTTAGGCGGTGCAGTCATATTGCTTGGGCTGCTGGACACTGAAGTCCAAAACATATTGAGGGTGCTAGGTTGGCAAAGGCAGTTTCTTGTGACTCACGGTTTGGGTACAGATCAAGTGCGTACTTTTGTTCTTTGGATTGAGTTGCAAAGCCTCTAACAGCCAATAAATGCAACATTAACAAAGCCTATAGCAAAGCCAAACTGGATTTACGATCAAGGAATAAAGCAGTATAACTTTTTGGCAGGTAGCATTTATGGCATATGCTTGACAAGTAAATCTTTGTTTATGACCAGGATGGTGGAATAGACAAATAGTTTGTCAATAAATGATATTATAACATTGTGAAAGAAATGGGGGGGGGGGGGGAATGACACATACATAACTTTCTGCAAGTTGGGCTTAATGGGAGAATGCCTTATTAATTTTTGTAATAGATGGTGACAATGGTATGAATAAGATTTATTACATTAGTCAACTGAAACTGCATGTGATGAATACACAAGCTTAGCCGTCAGTACCTGCACAACAAACCTAATTAAATGATATGCCACCAAAGATGATTTATATGAAAAGATAATGAAGCAAATCACAGGATATGTGTTTAACAGGATTATTCTGAATAAATCAGAAAGATCATAATAATTAAGAAAGTAGTCCCTTGTGTTAATAAACTAATTTTAAGCCTGCCTAATTTAATACCCAACGTGTTAAATATGTCATTCAAAAGTATTCTTATTTGGATCTAGGGAGAAATATTTATAAATTACTTCTGGCTGACACAGCAAAGATCTCCCACTAAAATAGTGCAGGTAAGTGGTGTGTTCAGTATGTGTGTCTTTCTGTGTGTGTCTGTGGATAGGATTCCACTCTCCCACACCCTAGACATTGTGAGGTCAAGCTGAGATGACACATATGCAGACCAGAGCAATACTCTTCACGGAAGAGTAGTTCATCAGATGTTGACAAACTGGAAAGAGTGTGACTGGCCACCTCTCTCAAAGCTGTGTACCTGGGACTTTGTGTTCAAATTGTGTTCTAGGGAACTTTGGGGTCCATCAGAAGCTTACCTGGGAGCTCAAGGAGATCAGCTATGGCAAACATGCATTCTCAATGGCAGCTTGTTTACAATTAATCTTCCTTTGCACAGGAAAGCATTGAGCATGTTCCCAGGTGAACCGTCCAATTCTCTCTCTCTCTCTCTCTCTCTCTCTCTCTCTCTCTCTCTCTCTCTCTCTGATTTCTGCAGTATCAAATGCAAATTGAGAACTAAGTCACCCAAACAGTTGGCTTGGGTGGGTGAATAAGATTGTTGGCTAGTGACCACCATGTTGAACCCTCCTCCATTAAAAACAATCTCCTTGCCCACAAAAAAAACCCTAGATGTTAATGTCCTTCCTTGTGTGAACCCCTGTTTTCAAGCTGGGGCAAAACCCAGAAAAGCTCGTGTGATCTAGGCCTGAGAACTTTATTGTTTTCATTTATCAGTCACTATTTTTACAATAAAAAGTCCTACAGTGCCTTGACAAAAATAAAATACAACATATACAAGCAATTTAAAACCAGGAAGAACACAAAATATACTGTATAAAATGATCATCAAGCAACATTTTAATAAGGAACTTGTCTTTGCTAAAAGATGAGCACCACCATATGAAGCAACATTAACTAAAGTCTTGGGCAAACAGAAATATCTTATTTTGGCACTAAAATGACTCTCTGAGAATGCACTAGGCATAACTCCTTGGGAAGAGATTTCAACAGTTGGGGTAGGGCCACAATTGAAAAGGTCAGTTCTTGTATGGCCCCCCTCCACAACTCCTTCAGGGGGGGGGACACAGAGAAAAACTTCTGAAGACTGCAGGGTCTGGGCTAAATCATATGGGGAGATGTGGTCCTTGGAGTATTGAAGTCTTTAAAGGTTAAAACCAGCATTCTGAATTGAGCCCAGATCAGTAGCCAGATCAGTTGGGCCAGAATCAGTTCAATATGCTCAGACTTTCTGGTCCCAGTCAATAATCTGAATTCTGCACTAGTGTAATTGTCAAACTATCCTCAAAGGCAGTCCCACATAGAACACATCACAGTAATCTAGAACATATCTCTGAATCCACATCAGACCCATGTGCTTTTCACAGCAGACAGTGATGGGCAAAGAATTCATTGGGTGCAGAAAGTTTGAAGACCACAAATCCAGAGCTGCAATGCTTTTGGCCCAAGGAAACAGAACAATTTGCATATTTACAGATACACAAGACCACGCGGGTGGTGCTGTGGTCTAAACCACTGAGCCTAGGGCTTGCCGATCAGAAGGTCGGCGGTTCGAATCCCTGCGATGGGATGAGCTCCCATTGCTCGGTCCCTGCTCCTGCCAACCTAGCAGTTTGAAAGCACATCAAAGTGCAAGTAGATAAATAGGTACCGCTCTAGCGGGAAGGTAAACGGTGTTTCCATGTGCTGCTCGTGTTCGCCAGAAGCGGCTTAGTCATGCTGGCGACATGACCCAGAAAAACTGTCTGCAGTCAAACGCCAGCTCTCTTGGCCAGTAAAGTGAGATGAGTGCCGCAACCCCAGAGTCGTTCACGACTGGACCTAACAGTCAGGGGTCCCTTTAAGTTCCGCTGTGTTCCAGGGAGTTTAGGTAAGTGTACCTTAAAGTGAAATTGCCATCCTTCACACATTTTTAGGGAGCAATTGAATCAGAAATAATCCATTTTATGCTTCATATTATACACCACTTTCTAGCATTAACAGTAATTGGTATCAAAAGAGAGAAAAGGAAACTTGCAGCACATTTATTAGATGGCTGTCAATAACACTTCATTCTAAGAGGCAATAAGCCACAAACACAAAATATGTTGTTTTATAATGAATGATTGGTGAGAGAGGGGAAGGACTTCACAGCACTGGAAGCAGCTTTTGGAGGCAGGAAGTTTCCTGGTTTTCATTTTTTACCATGTTGTTTGCTCAAGTGAAATAGACATTTGGCAATGAAGTGACTCTCCACAGATTCTGTATTGCAGGTGCTTAATTGCATAGGGCAATCACTTGTCTGTGAAATAAGGCTCTTAATGGTACTGTAGCTTCAATCAGTTTCTCTAAAAGCAGAATAAGAATTACTGCTAAACCCAAAAGGTATCTAAAAATGCTTTTAGCCACTCTGCAGGAAACGTAAAAGTAGTTTCCTGATTAATATCCCATAATTGAAGGTTATCACATTACTTGATGCCGTGGGAACGAGAGAGAGATTAGCTGCCAATTATCTGTTTGCTGATATTTTGAACTTCTAAATGGTAGGGATAGGAACAGTCTGCAAAGTGTAGCTCAAACCACTGCTCTTTCTTGCTTATAGTCTTCAGACACTGAGGTCTCATCCAGCCTATTTTGGTAATTGGCTCACAGTTTGGTGGGGCTTGTGTCAGCTGAGCTGTTTCCCAATTTCTGCTGAGGTAGGGGAGGATTCCTGTTTTCAGAACATTTCCTATACCCTTCTAATCACAGAAAATGGGATGGGATGGGTATTTCCTAGGGATTTATATTGTGGTCCTATTAACAGGGTGGGCTTTTTTTTCTGCTGTGAGACAACTTTTTCTGCAATAGAAAAACTAGGTCAGCTGAACAAGTCCAGCATACAATGAGGCTCACAAGTCAAAGGCTTGGAGCTTCTCACTTACTAGGATCTTCCTGTGAATGTGAAAACCTGGTTATCTGAATCCTTGCTGTTGCTTAGCAAAGATTGCTATGAAGGCTCTTACGTATTTCCCTATTTGACAATATTTTTTTGTGAACCTGACATTTGCACGTATCGTAATTCTGTCATTTGGATGTATTTACTTGAATACAAACTCCACACATATCACGCTATAGTCACACACTGACATGCATCACACTCTCTGACTACCTTCTCCCCCTGCCAAAAAAGGAAAAAACTTTAGGAAAATGGTCATAGATAACCAGCAATCTGGCAGGAGCTTCTTCCACATGGCCTTATGCACAGCAGGGGAGATATGGCTGTGTGATAGTGGCAGAAGGAAAACACCAGGTCCCCAATCAGAAAGGCAGGTTGCAATCCAACAGGGAATACCACATTCCCTATGCCTGGGAGTGGGGGCACTGACTCATGCTTTCCTATGGGTAGGCCAGCACCCTCTATGGCTTTTTGGTTGACATGAATAACCCTCTTAAAGGTACTGTGACCATACTGCAGATAAATCAATCCTAAATTGCTAATATAGGAAATAATTGATAATTCCTATACAGCAACTTCAGTCATTCAATAACACATTTTTAAAGCTTAGAGACTGTGATGATACAGGGCTGCCTGCCTGTTATGCTTGAATATCTTGAAAGCCAAAGCTCATTCTTGTAGTTGCATTTTCAGTGTGTGATCTGCATTCATAGAACAACAGGGTCTAGCTGAAGTTGTGCCATTGCTGTATAACATGCTGAGATCTCCCACACAGTTCAGACACCTGCTGAATTTTTAAAAGCTATGGAGGATCCAATGAACTCTGCATGAATATGTTGTTATTAGTCACAAAATATGTTAAGTTTTTTCCTTTTTCCTTTTTGTAGGTTTGTTTCTTTTGAGACTCCTGTATTTGAATCATAAAAGCAAGTTTTAACCCCATGAAATATTCTTGCATGGGTTAGCATAAAAGATGTCTATTGTAATCCTGACCTGGAAATGGGGGTGGAAATTGTTCAAAACAATTGAAATTCCCAGACCTATAGATGGATCAGGATGTGGTTCACAGTTGGACAGAATACTTTTCCAAATTGTTATGTGAAAAAGGTTGTATTTTAGGGGGGAATCGGGACAAAATGCACATGAAAAGCATATTGGGGGGATGTATACAAAATTCGTAACACTTAAAAGCAATGTTTTCATGCTTTTTTTTTGTATTAAAAAAACCCGAGTGAATGGGACAGGATGAATTGAGTTTGAACACATATGGAATGCAATAATCTGATCTTCCCTCCATTCAAAACTAGGATATGAAATTCACTATAGCCTATATATAGAATCATAGAAATGTAGGGTTTGAAGAGACCTCATGTTTCATCTAGTCCAATCCCTGCCATTCTTGATATCTGCCAGCATGAGTGAGGGATTCTGATTACATGAGGTAATTTTTTTAAACTAGCAGAATACTGTTCTTCCAGAGAAAACTTTGCATCCTACCTCCAAGAGCTCACCTTTCATTGCAGAAAAAATGAACTCCACAAACATTCAGCACAGTTCATAGTCTGATATGGCACGTAACAATTTCCAAAACAAAACAGGGGCCAGAGTTGGATAAGGGTGTTCCCCAAAACCCCAGTTTTCCCCAGTGGTTCTCTGCTGAGTGCTGCTGCCTATTTCTGCCACTGTAAACATTTCCCCCTGCCAAATTTGGCCCCCGGGATATTCCAAGGTAATAAAAGTGTTAGTAGCTGCAGCTACTCCACCAGACTTCTCTTTAGAGTACCAAATCAAACAACAACAACAACTATGTTTTTAGAGAGATTAGCTATGGCATCAGCCCAAGTGGGTATTTTCAGGGTCTATCATTTGCCCCTCAATGCCTGGTGCTGATGCTGGACCTCCATTCCTAGTTGGTGAAAATACTTAAAGCGTCTTAGAATCTAAATAAGATAATCAGCGAAATGTTAGGAAATGGTAGCCGAGTTTGGTTCTGAGTCTCTCCAGCTTCCTCTTACCTCCTTTTTTTCCTGTCCATTAGCCTGCTTGACTGCTTGTTCAGGGGAAAGATATATTTGTGCGTCGATTGGACAATGAGGAGGCAGTTTAGGAGACAGAAGAAATGGAAAGGAGTGAAAGCTCAAAGATTGATGTGATGCTGTCAGAGCACTTCCTCCCTCTCCCAGTTGGTGCAGATGAACTACCCATGAAGGAAGCTTGCTGTCTGGGTCCCCCCATCTTTCCGAAGGCAATTGATGTGATGTATGTTGCTAGGGAGGAAAAGATGGCATTACTGCCACGGTTACAATTCTCAATACACCCCGCAGAGCTGCAGGTAACAGCCACCAGCTTTTCCTGGCAAGAAAATTGGTGGTAATTAGTTCATTTCCTTGTCAGAGCACTTGGAGAACAGCAGCTGGTATTTTTTTTTTTATGCCAGCATCTCTTTTTGTCTGCTGTACTATGGAATGTGAATTGTCATGTGGAGAAATAGGGGCTGCATTTCTTTTCCATCTACTTGCCCACATCTGCCTCTTTTCTCTCTCCTAGTTGCTTCAATTCTCCATTACTGATTTAATGTCATGACTCGCTATATGAAGAATGAGCTTCAGGACTGGCAAACATAACAACGCGCCTTTCCTGAGACAAGGCTCCCACAGTGCACTTCTGTGCCCATTGACTCAGAAGTAAGTCCCGGTAAATTCAATATGTCTTACTTCTGACTGTTTAGGATTTCAATGTAAGGCATTACAGTGGTACCTCGGGTTAAGTACTTAATTCGTTTCAGAGGTCCGTACTTAACCTGAAGCACCACTTTAGCTAATGGGGCCTCCCGCTGCTGCCGCGCCGCCGGAGCATGATTTCTGTTCTCATCCTGAAGTTCTTTAACCCGAAGCACTATTTCTGGGGTAGCGGAGTCTGTAACCTGAAGCGTATGTAACCCGAACCCGAGGTACCACTGTGTGTATATATAATCTTTAATTGATGAGCTTTGGGGGGGGGGTGTCTACAGACCCAGCTCCCTTCCCAAATATCCTCTGCAACCATGAGATAGAAATGTTGTTTAACTTGTGTAAGTTATTGTGTAACACAACCATAACAGTAGTTTCTTATAGTGCAACATTGTGGCACTGCACAGCAAGAATGGACCTTTGACATCAAGTCAGAGAAAGTATGTGCTTATTAGTTTTCTTGCTTCAGAACCATTGGTTTACTCATGTGAAAACCCATGCATATTTAGGCTGCTGTCATCCTTTATTTTAGTGAATGGGGAACATTGTTTTTTAAAGGTGTGATCACGTTTTCATTAAATTTGTTGCTTCACTGAACAGGATCCCGAGGAGTGATTAAGACTATACTCAGTAATAAAATTAATAAATTCTCATTTATTGCCCTACACATGGAATTAACCTCTTCAGAGTAAATCATCCCTGCTTTGTTCTATTTAGTTTTTTACAACAGAATAATCACTGGGCTCCATCTTTGCAACCTAGATTCCCAGGATGGTTTCATTTCTGCTTTCTGGACTTTCTTTTTCTTTTTAATTTTAAAGGTTAAAGCTTCTGGCCACCGTCCCTTAGCTGAAGTGTTTGTAAGTTCATACAAATAGCTCTGCAGCTGAATTGCTTGAGTGAACTGGGGATTTAGAAGAAAGGTTAGTAAATAGATGTGCTAACCTTTCTTTTGTGATCTAAAGGGACTATATATTGTAACATCTTACCTATCTTAAATGAAATTTCTTGCCAAACCCCATTTGCCTCTGAGCATGTCCACCAGCAGTGCATAAAATCTGCTCTTTCTCTCTGCATTTTCAGCTATGATCATTACAATTTCTGTAGATCTCAAATAAAACTTGATTGTGTCATGTGCCACTGTGCCTAGAATTTAATTTAATTCGCTACTTATGATGTGGATACTGTACATCTATTTATATTGTTCCAGATATATTCTCAAGTTTCCTCTGGTAGCATTTCACCTATAATTTTATCTCATTTTTGTGTGTAGCCTAGTCTTCCAGTTTCTTGATTATGTTTTCTAATTTGATGTATTAAGGTGTTCTTTAGTTTCTCTTTGATCTAATTTGACCTATTAAGGCCTGATTACTCTATCTTACATTAGTCTCTCAGATTTATTTAATTGTCAACCACCTTTCTGATTCCTTCACTAACTATTCATAAAATCTCCTATTTGAAAATAGTGTAATGGTACTGCTTTTCTATCTATCATCCTCAGTACTTTTTTGGGAGGGGTAGAAACTGAGGTGCTAGTACTCTTATCTTGATAGAAGTATCATGGATGCTGGCACACAATGGCTGCTATGGACAGCAAAAAAGAACAACTAAACTCTGTAACAGTTCTGTAACACAGAATGGGATATCCCCCCCCCCCATACACTTCTTTGTTCCCTCCCCACTTCCCACACAAGGGTTTTGCTGCTGCTGCTGCTTCTACCTTCAATGTGTGTTAACTGTGTGTTATCAGCCTGGTCACCATTTTTCATCCTCTGCAGGTCTAGCATTATTCTGGGGAGAAATGGCAGTCTCTATGAAAAAATGGAGAAAATTCCAAGAAAAGTCTGCAAAGCAGCCTATTTCTTGGTGATAGTGCTGAATGAAGTCTCAGAAATTGCTCAGGAAGGAAGGCCTTCTGCAAAAATTCTGGCAGAAAAAAATATTTTTTAATGACAAAATTTTTAAGGTTAACCACCACTGCAGCTTAATTCACAAACTGACACAATTTAACACCAATTCTAAGGAGCTGTTATTCATATAGGTAAAGGTAAAGGTACCCCTGCCCGTATGGGCCAGTCTTGACAGACTCTGGGGTTGTGCGCCCATCTCACTCAAGAGGCTGTCCGGAGACACTTCCGGGTCACATGGCCAGCGTGGCATCGCTGCTCTGGTGAGCCAGAGCCGCACACGGAAACGCCGTTTACCTTCCCGCTAGTAAGCGGTCCCTATTTACCTACTTGCACCCGGAGGTGCTTTCGAACTGCTAGGTTGGCAGGCGCTGGGACCGAGCAACGGGAGCGCACCCCACCGCGGGGATTCGAACCGCCGACCTTTCGATCGGCAAGCCCTAGGTGCTGAGGCTTTTACCCACAGCGCCACCCGCGTCCCATCTGTTATTCATTCATATATATATATATATATATATATATATATATATATATATATATGCTTTCGTAGATTTTCACGGGTACAGGAATGCAGGTTTTGGTGTCCTCGGGTGTCTTCCCGTGTAAAAGATGGGGTGTCTAGGCGACGTTTCGACGAGGTCTCACTCGTCATCTTCAGGCTGGTGTTTTCGGCTTCTTGTTACTGGAACAGAGCAGGGTCTCAGTGTTTGAGTTCCTATAAATACTGTTGAGGTGTGGTGTATAGCCTCCAATGTTCTTGGGCAGAGAGGAAGTTCCCAGGCTAGTGTGCCTTTTCTTCTTTTGTTCCTTAATTACTTGAGGGATATCTTGAGTGATTTCTTGAGTGATATCCTGAGTACCACTTAGGTGGGTCATTAGGTGTGGATTAGTTGCTAAAGCCTTTGTGTCTTGACCTCTTGAACTTTGTGAAGAGTTTTTCTGAGAAGATGCACTTAGTTGTGCTCTGGCTTGGCTTCGTGTATAGGGGCGAGCTGTGGTTTTGTGGCCTGTGCCAGCCAGATCTGTGTAGGGATTGCAGGGGGGTGCAGCATCCGGAGGTGCCACCATGGTTTGGCTACTGGATGGTGTCTGTAATTTATCTGTGGAGAGGGTCTGGGTTTGGGTCTGGTGTGGTTGATTGGTGATGGCGTTCTGTGTGCCTCTGGCTCTGGTGTCAGTTTTTGTGGGGAGGGCTAATTTCCAGATGTCTGGCAAGCGGGATGTGTCGTGGATAATCATGGAAGCCATCGAGATAGAGAAACACCCTCACAACATGAACAAGCGTGACGACACATCCCGCTTGCCAGACATCTGGAAATTAGCCCTCCCCACAAAAACTGACACCAGAGCCAGAGGCACACAGAACGCCATCACCAATCAACCACACCAGACCCAAACCCAGACCCTCTCCACAGATAAATTACAGACACCATCCAGTAGCCAAACCATGGTGGCACCTCCGGATGCTGCACCCCCCTGCAATCCCTACACAGATCTGGCTGGCACAGGCCACAAAACCACAGCTCGCCCCTATACACGAAGCCAAGCCAGAGCACAACTAAGTGCATCTTCTCAGAAAAACTCTTCACAAAGTTCAAGAGGTCAAGACACAAAGGCTTTAGCAACTAATCCACACCTAATGACCCACCTAAGTGGTACTCAGGATATCACTCAAGAAATCACTCAAGATATCCCTCAAGTAATTAAGGAACAAAAGAAGAAAAGGCACACTAGCCTGGGAACTTCCTCTCTGCCCAAGAACATTGGAGGCTATACACCACACCTCAACAGTATTTATAGGAACTCAAACACTGAGACCCTGCTCTGTTCCAGTAACAAGAAGCCGAAAACACCAGCCTGAAGATGACGAGTGAGACCTCGTCGAAACGTCGCCTAGACACCCCATCTTTTACACGGGAAGACACCCGAGGACACCAAAACCTGCATATATATATATATATATCTGCTTAGGCATCATTAGTTAAAGTAGCATTTCATGTAAGCAGAATTTTCCTTTTCTTCTGTACATTTTCAGTAATATTTCAGAGCAATGGTAACTTTCAGTTCTCATGCAATTCTACCAGAGGATAGAAGGCACTATTTAAAGCAGCAGTTCCCAGGCACTGTCCTAATGAGCCTCCCTAAATCAAGAAAACTACTATTCAATACTTCAGAATGTTAATTAAGACTAAACAAAGACAGATGGCTTTCCTGGCAACACCCACTCTTGTTCTTATCACTGTCAGAAGTAAATCAATGGAAGACTGCAGGAAGAAGTCAGCAACAGGGCTCAGAATGGGTCTAAGATCTCCGGTGAAAGGAAAAACAGTAAAAAAATAAAAGGATATTTCCTGCTGACACCAACAGCCCTGTCCGTCATCATAAGGACTAAGGCATATATGTCCCAATGAATTGATTGTGAGTGACTCCAACTGGCCATTCACAACACTGCCTATAACCACCTGGGCACTGTTCAGATGTTTGTCAGAATGAATATATAGAGGGCCTAGGCTTGTGCCTAACTAGGCCAACAGTTACCTAAGGTGAAACAGGAAAATGCCTCATTGCCCTACTAAATGTCCCTTACCTGGGTTTGCATGGTGGTTCGCATAAATCCTCAGCATCAGGTTGCAGCAAGTTCTTGCATACTGCGAGAGAGCTCACAAGATCTTGGCAGAAACCAGTGCTGCTTCTCTACTGGTGGTGGAGGTGGCAGGGTGCAAACAGGGGCACCACCTTGTGGGGCTTTTGCTGCTAGAGGCAGCTGTCTCAACCTGTGTCATGGGTGGGCTGGCCCTGCCTGTTCACATACTTATACTTGAATATCTGAAAGAGTTCAGAACCACTCATATATATGTTGCCTATGGTTAGGAACCCTGCTCACCCTCTAGGCCAGGGTCAGAGGTCCCTTTTTCGGCTCGAGGGTCCCGTTTCTTTATGGGCTACCCTTTGAGGGTCATATGCCAGTGATAAGCAAGGCCTATGGCAAACATGGACAGAGCCTCGGATAGAGATATTTCTGTTACTTTTGTAACATAGTTTCTACACGCTCACAGACTCCTCTCTGTTCTCTATGCAGACAAGATGTATTATCAGAGTTTGAGGACAAATTCCAGCCAGGCAAAAATACTGGGAGTGCAGAGCAGGGCCAATGAGCGGTTTGGCCTGGAAAAACTTCCATATAGAGTCCAGGAGGGTCACATTCAACCTCCACTTGCCTGAGATTCCCCATCCCTGCTCTAGGCTAACCATACCTGGCTTTTCTTTGCAGTGTCATCATCATCATAATCTAATAATAACAAATAATAATAATAATAATAATAATAATAATAATAATAATAATAATAATAATTTTAAATGACTGTTTTTGGTTGAAAGAGGCTCTCACAGTGGTGTACAAATCTTTTCAAACAAGGCACTTTCTGCCCTCAGGCTTGTAGTCTAGAAATCCAAGACCCAAAAGGAAAATGCCCTGGGAGGAAAGTAGGAAGAAATAAATAAGCAAACTCAGATAACAAGTTCTTCATTACAAGTTCCTCTAATGGACAGTTATTAAAAAGGGATGCGCCTGGAGAAGAGGAGGTTAAGGGGTGATATGATAGCCATGTTCAAATATATAAAAGGATGTCATATAGAGGAGGGAGAAAGGTTGTTTTCTGCTGCTCCAGAGAAGCGGACACGGAGCAATGGATCCAAACTACAAGAAAGAATATTGCACCTAAACATTAGGAAGAACTTCCTGACAGTAAGAGCTGTTCGACAGTGGAATTTGCTGCCAAGGAGTGTGGTGGAGTCTCCATCTTTGGAGGTCTTTAAGCAGGGGCTTGACAACCATATGTCAGGAGTGCTCTGATGGTGTTTCCTGCTTGGCAGGGGGTTGGACTCGATGGCCCTTGTGGTCTCTTCCAACTCTATGATTCTATGATTCATTTCTTGTCTCTCAGCTACACCGATGGAGTGACCTTGCCTCCTTTCTCTTTCCCTCCTCTGCTACAGCCTGATGTTGGAGCTGTTGCCAGATAATTATGCATTGTAGCATTTGGGAACATTTTAAAATGGCTGAAAACATAGAAACTGCCTCTAAAATTACTAGGTATTGTACACAATAGAGCCCTATGCATAGATGTGCAATCTAAGAAAACTACACAGACACAAGAGGAAAACAGGGGTTTTCAGATTCATTTTGTGCTGCATGCAAGTCAGGGTAGGAAATATTTTTGGCTCCATGACTAAGATCTTTATCAAATCCTAGCCTTGCAGTGATGCCAGGTAATTGTGCACTTTGAAGTCCCGAAGCTCAGACTTCAAAGATCTATGCAGAGTTTGCAAAGAGTCCTGTGTGGTGCTTTAAAGCACCTGAGAATTTGGCTTTACTGTCCATCAGCTGATGGGTGTCAGAGCCAAAGGCTGGTTTCTGCATACATTGGCTGCACAGGCAAATTCCCCACAGGGATCTGGCAGATGTTGACTCTACCACCCATCCGATGATGTGCTTGGGAAAGAGACCTGGGTACTATGAAGCCATTCCTAGAATCCCTTCTTATGTGCTTCTACCCAAAGTAAATTTTAAGGCATCAAAACTGACAATTGGAAAGACTCCATTACAACATACAACACTTTTGGACTGTACCACTTCAGGATACACAGAATACAATTTTAAAAGAGCACATTGCACATAAAGAATTACCATGTCAATAATATTAGGCTACAGCCCTTCTTCCTCTAATCTGAGCTTTCCCTGGACAGGCAACATTTAGTCAGGAGCAAACATGAGAAGTGATACATTCTCTGAAAAACTGTAGCACATGCTTTCACTGAATGAGGAAATTTGCCCTGAAGCAATGAGAGATTATACAAATTAAGGGGTGCATTTTGTGTAATGAGAAAGGAATCAAGCTAGCTTTCATAGCCCAGAAGCACTGCAAGCTCCCTTTTTTTGTCATAAATGTCAAAATCAGTGGCTCACTGTGACTTCTGTGATATCACTTCAAAGCCTTCATTTTCGCAACATAATAAGGAATTATATTAGATAGGCACAAAGATTGTGCCAACTGACGTCAAGTATAATTATAGACAGCACATCAAACATTTAGAAGGGGAAAAAAGATTTGACATACACTCTCAAATCTACTTCATCAAATTGCCATTGTGACTCCCCCCCTCCCAATCTGTGCATTACTTTGGTGAAACTAAAAGGATAGAAAATGAATGTCTGATTTCCTATCAGTCAAATATTCAAACAGAACTGAAAGCAATAGAAAAAGGGAGAAAACCTCAGTGAATAAACTTTAATAATGTTAGCCTTTCCTCTGAACAATTGTGATCTGTAAGACCAATTAAGCAATCAATTTTCTTGTGGAGATTTCCACTGAAGTGTAAAAACAGATAATAAAGCTTCTTATTGAAGAACAAATTTTAAAAGCCAAATCTTATTCATATAAAATGATTAAACCTGAAGACTTAGTTCTATCTAAAGGGAATCAAAAGTTGTTTGTTCTGAAAAATCAAATAATAATAATAATAATAATAATTTATTATTTATACCCCGCCCATCTGGCTGAGTTTCCCCAGCCACTCTGGGCGGCTCCCAATCAGTGTTAAAAACAGTACAGCATTACATATTAAAAACTTCCCTGAACAGGGCTGCCTTAAGATGTCTTCTGAATATCAGGTAATTATTTATCTCTTTGACATCTAATGGGAGGGCGTTCCACAGGGCGGGCGCCACTACCGAGAAGGCCCTCTGTCTGGTTCCCTGTAGCCTCACTTCTCGCAATGAGGGAACCGCCAGAAGGCCCTCGGCGCTGGATCTCAGTGTCCGGGCTGAATGATGGGGGTGGAGACGCTCCTTCAGGTATACAGGACCGAGGCCGTTTAGGGCTTTAAAGGTCAGCACCAACACTTTGAATCGTGCTCGGAAACGTACTGGGAGCCAATGCAGGTCTCTCAGAACCGGTGTTATATGGTCCCGGCGGCCACTCCCAGTCACCAGTCTAGCTGCCGCATTCTGGATTAATTGCAGTTTCCGGGTCACCTTCAAAGGTAGCCCCACGTAGAGCGCGTTGCAGTAGTCCAAGCGTGAGATAACTAGAGCATGCACCACTCTGGCGAGACAGTTCGCAGGCAGGTAGGGTCTTAGCCTGCGTACCAGGTGGAGCTGGTAGACAGCTGCCCTGGACACAGAGTTAACCTGCGCCTCCATGGACAGCTGTGAGTCCAAAATGACTCCCAGGCTACGCACCTGGTCCTTTAGGGGCACAGTTACCCCATTCAAGACCAGGGAATCCCCCACACCAACCCGCTCCCTGTCCCCCAAAAACAGTACTTCTGTCTTGTCAGGATTCAACCTCAGTCTGTTAGCTGCCATCCATCCTCCAACCGCCTCCAGGCACTCACACAGGACCTTCACCGCCCTCACTGGTTCTGATTTAAAGGAGAGGTAGAGCTGGGTGTCATCTGCGTACTGATGAACACCCAGTCCAAACCCCCTGATGATCTCTCCCAGCGGCTTCATATAGATATTAAAAAGCATGGGGGAGAGGACAGAACCCTGAGGCACCCCACAAGTGAGAGCCCAGGGGTCTGAGCACTCATCCCCCACCACCACTTTCTGGACACGACCCAGGAGGAAGGAGCGGAACCACTGTATGACAGTGCCCCCAGCTCCCAGCCCCTCTAGACGGTCCAGAAGGATGTTATGGTCGATGGTGTCAAAGGCCGCTGAGAGATCCAGCAGAACTAGGAAACAGCTCTCACCTTTGTCCCTAGCCCGCCGGAGATCATCAACCAGCGCGACCAAGGCAGTTTCAGTCCCATGGTGAGACCTGAATCCCGATTGGAAGGGATCCAAATGGTCCGTTTCCTCCAGGCGTGCTTGGAGTTGTTCAGCAACCACCCGCTCAATCACCTTGCCCAAGAATGGTAGATTTGAGACTGGGCGATAGTTGGCCAAATTGGTCGGGTCTAAAGATGTTTTTTTAAGAAGCGGTTTAATGACCGCCTCTTTCAGCGGGTCTGGGAAGGCTCCCTCACAGAGGGAAGCATTCACCACCCCGCAGAGCCCATCGCCCAGCCCTTCCCGGCTCGCTTTTATCAGCCAGGATGGGCAAGGATCAAGGAGACAGGTGGTCGGTTTCACTTTTCCAAGCAGCCTGTCCACATCCTCGGAGGTAACAGACTGGAATTGATCCCATGTAACAGGACCAGACAGAACTCTAGCACTCTCCCGCCCTGGCCCTGCTCCCACGGTGGAGTCTACCTCCTTCTGAATCTGAGCGATTTTATCTGCAAAAAACTTTGCAAAAGCATTGCAGGAGATCTTGGGGTCCCTACCAGGCCCCGGTGGTACAGGTGGTTCCGATAGATTGCGAACCACCTGAAAAAGTCTCCTGCTGCTGTTTTCTGCAGATGCTATGGAGGCAGCGAAGAAGGCCCTCTTCGCCGTCGCCATTGCCACTTGGTAGGCTCGACGTTGAGCTCTAGCCCGTGTCCGGTCTGATTCAGAATGAGTTTTCCGCCACCGGCGCTCTAGCTGTCTCAACGATTGTTTCATCACCCTCAGCTCCGGGGAAAACCACGGGGCTGTCCGGGCTCCATGCAATCGGAGAGGGCGCTTCGGAGCCAGACAGTCAATAGCCCTGGTTAACTCCGCATTCCAGCGTGCCACCAGGGAATCAGCTGAAAGGCCATCAACTTGGGATAAAGCATCCCCTACCACTCTCTGGAAGCCAATTGGATCCATTAAGTGGCGGGGGCGGACCATCTGAATTGGTCCCACCTCCCTGCAGAGGGAAAGGGTTGCGGAGAAGTCCAGTTGCACCAGGAAGTGATCTGACCATGGCACTTCTTTTGTTTCGCTTTTAGTTAGTGTCAGATCACCAGCATCCATAGAGGTGAATACCAAGTCTAAGGCATGTCCATGGCTATGAGTTGGGCCAAACTTATTCAGGGACAGCCCCATGGAGGCCATGCTTTCCACGAAGTCCCGAGCGGCCCCTTGTAAGGTCGTGTCGGCATGGATGTTAAAATCCCCCAGGACAACCAAGCTAGGTGTCTCCAGGAGCATATCCGCCACGACCTGAAGCAGCTCGGGCAGGGAATCCTTGGTGCAGCGGGGAGGTCGGTACACCAGTAGGAATCCTGTACTGCCCCTATTGCCCAACTTCCAGAACATGCACTCAGAGAACTGGGTCTTCCCAATAGGACGCCTGGTGCAGACTAATGACTTCCTAAAAATCACTGCAACCCCCCCTCCCCGCCCACATGACCTGGGTTGCTGTGCGTAAGAGAAACCTGGTGGGCAAGCAGCGGCAAGGACAGGCCCATCTGCTTCATCCAACCAGGTCTCTGTCACACATGCCAGGTCAAATCCTCCATCCACAATCAGGTCGTGGATGGCAGTGGTTTTATTCATCATTGACCTGGCATTGCACAGCAACACTTTCAGGTCATGTGGGTTTCCCTTGCTGATTCCAGTATCCTTCCGGTCAGGACCAGACCTGGAGGCAGGGATAGTCCTCAGACAACGACTAAACCTGCCTCCTCTGTAATGACATGGTCTGGTCTTAGCGTAACTCCTCCTCCTACCCATGATCACTGAGATCGGTTGTCCCAGTGCATCCCCCCCTGTGGAACATGCCCCAGCCATTTTGTTTGCTGGGACCCACTCCCAGGCAGCCCTGACCCCACCCCTTAAAAAGCAAAATACAAACTATATAATAATTTAACAGAATAATAATGATAATAATAAAACAAAACAGAACAAAACAAAGCAAGAAACAATAGCGCTGACTAAATGCTTATCCCTCCCCAAGCAAAAATAAAATAATAAAATAATATAATATTATAAAAAACAACAACCACCATTTAAAGTGCTGCAAATTAAAAACAAAAATATTGTGATAAATTGGATAAGGCATATAATGAATTTGGAAGGAAGAAGCCATTTTGTCTCTGTATTGTTCACTCACAGGATTGGCTGAAATGGAAAAAAGACACTGTGATCAATGCCTCTGTATTACTGAATTTAAGTTATAGTGACGGGTATGGCTGTATTTCCCCTACCAACATATATCATATTGTTCTTTTCAGTGACTTGCCTTGCCTCTCTCCTTAACTAAATATGTAAACATGGACTGTGAAAAAGATGAGACAAATGCTTCTCCAAAGTTAAACTGCAGGATGTGCTTCCAAAAAGTTACATTGTGTGAATGGTTTGGGAATTTTTGCTTCAGTGATTAAACCCACTCCTGTGCCACAATATGTTCTAATTAGCCAGTATCACTTGAAAAACGAAGTCATTTATTCTCATGTCTCACAGTTCATTCTGCCTAAAATGACTGCCAAACATCTGAAGGGGGAGGGGGAACCTTCTCACTCATTTACACCTATTCATGTGGGAACAGGTTGTTAAATTGCTGGATGATTATTTGCACATGCTAGAGTTGTTAAAATCATTTTCCATATTAGCAAATTTTCTTTATCCAAATTACACATAGCAAGACTGCCATTATATACATAACGGGTTTAAATTACAAACAAGATGGTTTCCACATCCCCACCCCAAATTAGCTGACTGAGCAATACAAACTCCCAATCTAGCACATCGTAAGGGGAGTCTGGAGAAGCACGGGTGCTTCAAGTCAGCTTCCCTAAAGAACAAGAGCTCCTTAGGAGTAAGGGGCTACTCATGAGGAAGCTGCTCCTCACAAGTAGACTAAACGCCTTGGGCAATCCAGATGGCTTGCAGTTGTACTCCAGTTGGGGATCTGAAGGCTCATGGTTAGAAGTCACCATGTCCTGGCCGTGCTAGAACAATATTTTCCTCATCAGCTTCTGGATGTGTGGGTTCCTGTGTTTTGATGGTGCCCCATGTTTTGACTTTGGACTGTGACCTGGTCATTCTTTTTGGATTGCTTCTGTGAGCAGACTCATGGGCCTTCCCTTACTTTACCTGTCTGGATACCATGTCATTGTAGAAGTAGGGGAACTATACGTCAGGTGCTAGCTTTTGTTTTCTCTTGGCTGGAGCTGGGAAAACACAGAGGATTACCTTGCTCTGTGTGCTGAATCCAACATAATGGCTTTGGGGACCAGGAAACCTAATGGGGAAGCAAGATCAGGTGGACTGCAAATGCTATGAACCATTCTATCCTATGCTCAGGGTGTAGATATGTGTAAATAAAACCATGTACATGCAGGTCCTGCTATCCAAACAGAAGGAATTAGTACCCAAAACTTGAATACACATGACAAATTGAGAAATCCAAACATCCAGACCTGTGAACTGTGAACAAATAAGCAGCCTCAAACAAGGTGTGTGTGTGTGTGTGTGTCTATTTTGCTGGTCTGCAGCAGCCATTTTGCCAGGAACCATGGTAGAAGAGCAGGCAAATGATTAGATAATATAGCATTTTTTTCCTTCCTTGTTTGTCTTTTGCAAGGTCCCCCCCCCCCCATCATTTTGGGGTTAAAATTCCATGGTCGGGAACAGATTAGATATTTCTCCATCAACGAGAAACATCAACTCATATGAACACTCACCTAACAAATGATTTCCTTAACGCTGCCACCCCTTAAGTCTCTCACTGCTCAGAGAGTGGGGTGCACATAACAATACATTTCCAAATACGTTTGTCTCATTCACACATTGGAGGCAACTGGCAGTCATTAAAACTATACTTTGAAAATGCCATGTGTAAGAGGCTGAAAGGGTGGAGTTGAGGCTGCTTATAGTTCAGCACCCTTAATATGTTGAACTACTTGTCTGTTTTAAACCTTCTTCTTTGCTTGGGATCTATTTCTATATCAACTCAAATGCACCGTAATGTCATTTTTCTCCCCTGCACATAAACAACACACCAAAGAAAGTTGTCTAGTACCAAAGGCCAATAGTTCATTTTTCTTGAGGTAATGTCAGTGCTGCTATATGTCACTCTTCCAAGCCATTAACCTGGCCTTGATGGCTTACCTTTGCCGGAATAACATCTTATTTTGGTATCTTTAGTGAAGGTTAATGAACTTCCAGGTTTTGCATCACTAAACAGAAAGTAGATTGGAGCTGTACATCACTGAACACACGTTCCAAGAACAAATTTAGAGTTAGCGGGGGGGGGGTGAGGGGACACTCAATGAAACCATTTCACTTTTATTCCTGGGAAGTTAGGCCATTAATGTACAGCTGGAGATTTAACAAACTGCATTTATACTAATGTTTTCTTTGTGGTTTTGCATTTCATCTTAAGCCAATAGGGCCAGTCCAATATGTTTTGCTGCCTGAGGCAGAATAACAAAGAGCATCCCCGCCATCCCATGTGAATGTGTGTAATACTAGGCCAGCCAAGTTATTTTGGCACCTGAGGCAGAAAACTGTACAAGTACCTTTCCCTCTTCATCCAGTAAAAATTCAATAGCAGTACATTGCTGCAATCTCTAGAATTCAACAGGACTAACTCCTCCATAGACATGTATAGGATTGTGTTGCAAATAACTAACATTTTGCTGCCTTGCCCTGCCTGATAGTAGGCCGAGCCCTTTAAGCCAATTATCCCTTACAGCTGATCAGCAGTGACAACTCACTGGTGTGGGGACAAGGAAAATGTTTTCCGGAAAGGGCAAAGTGAAGGCTCTGAGTGAAAAGGCTTGGTGTAAAAACAAATGCACCATGTCGTTGACCTGTAACAGAAATGCTGAGAGTCCTTACACATGTCATCACTTATTTACATTTCAGACAGTGTTCTCAAATGGGAGCCAGCTAAGGTAGGAAACAAAACAGTGGGAAGGGAGTTCATTCAGTAGTTTTCCCTGCTGGCAAGGCCCGGGGCAAATAACTACATATCAAAGCACTATAATCACAACTCTGTATCAGCCAAATCTCATAATAGCCAAGTTGCCTCCTGTATGCATTAGTCTTGCTGCTGAAGCCTACACATGCCTGGGAGATCAATAAATAAAGCTGGATTACGAGGAAGCAGAAACAGACTCCCACATGCAAAAAGAAAGAAAGAAAGAAAAATGCACATTTTTCAATAACTGAAGGCTGCCACAGAATTCCAGAAAAATAGGGGGGGGGGAGTATTGTTACCATGCTAGCCAATATTTTCTTCTTCCAATTCAAATTTCATTAAAATGGAGGCTTACTGACACATCAACTGAAAGATACTAAGGGTGCCCCCACCCTTTCACAAAGTTAAGTGTCACTTAACTTAAGGATTGTTTTCTCCTCTGTAGCATGAATCACCATTTCCAAATTTAACAAGGAAACTTGGTTCTAAGCCTGGAATGGCAGGGAAGGCAGAAGGAGTCCTCTTCCTTGCAATGCCACAATGCAAATCAGTTTGCATCATTCTAGCTCAGAAGTGTTTGCACAGGTTGGCAATGGCTCTTCGGGTTTTCAGACAAGATTATCCCCCCCCCCCCCCCAGTCCTAACTAGAGATCTCAGGGATTGCACCTGAAACTTTCAGCATTCAAAGCAAATGCTCTACTACTGACTTATGGCCCTTTTCAAATGAGAAAGGGCAAGAAGATGCAAGAGCTGCAGAAATGTTTAAAAGGGAAGGGCAAACAACAGCTATACCACCCACAGACCCCTCATTATGACAAAATAGGCTCAACGCTGCAACCTCCAAAACGACGAAGAAATTCAAAACCACCATGGGAATGAGGGAGATAAATTGAGGCTGCTTTTGTAGGGGAAGAAATCTTTTGAGAAATTGGAGGACAGGTGTCAACACAGCAATACCAAATTATGGTACTTCCACCCTCCTTGCTCAGATTAGGTGTCAGCTGTTTTTGATCTGTGAAGAAAAGTAAGTTTTCGATTCCATGATTATGTGTCTTCCATCTCTTTTTTGAAAAAGGTAATGGTGGGGTGGATGGGAGGGGGTGGACTGTGCAATCTATACTACCAAATCAACTGGATTTCTTTGAATATCCTTTCCAGGCAAGCATTTCTGTCAAATTGCTCCTTCATTTTGTTAGTGGCACAAGTCCCCGTTGCTATATGAAGGTCAACAGCACAGAGTAAAGTTTGTTCTTTTGCCAACACTACTGATATTTGCTTGAAGATATGGAAAGCGGTTTCAGAATGGTGTTCAGTTTTCTTCCCTGGCAGTGTCAGGGATGTGAATTTGTGCTACAAAAACTGCTGAGGGTGGCCCACACATCACTACTTCCTTCATAGCCTTGCTTTGATCGAATGGCATTTCTAAAGCACAGTACATTTCTTCTAGAAAAAAAATGTGTCGGCACTGCGTACCCTAGAGCACCCCGAGAAAAAAAAACCCACTGCTAAAGCCTGCTATGAATTGGGTCTGCTATCAAATATCAGCACCTTTAACAAACTCCAGTTCCCATATTATTTGACTAAAGCCATAACTGTTGAAGGGGTATAAGATTGTTTGAAAAGTATGATGGATGTGACTTTTGTCTGCTGAGGAAGGTTCTCTCTATCTGACTGAGGATGGTTTGTTGCTCTGTCATTCCATCCTTCTCGTCCTTCCACCTCTTGGATGTCCTCACCCAAGCTGCACTTCTGAAGAGGACATGTCAACATTGGCAATGCTCAGAAACTTCAACAGACTCAAAGAACTGCAGCCAGATTGTTGACTGGGGCTGGTTATAGGGAGCATACAGTCCCCTTGTTACAACAACTCAACTGGCTGTTTCCAGGCACATTTCAAAATGCTGGTTATGACCTATAAAGTCCTATACGACGTATGTCCAGGCTATCTGAAAGTCTGTATTCCCTCATAAAACCTGTTCAGAGATTTTCAGGGGAGTCCTGTCACCCTCACAGGCACGTGGGAAAGGGTCTCCTCAGTGGCTGTTCCCAGATTTTGGAACTTCCCTCCCCAGAGAAATTAGACTGGGATTCTTGTTGACCTTCTGCCGGCCGGTGAAGGCCACCTTATTTCAACAGGCTTTGGGGAACTGACTGCTTTTAATAAAAGGGTCGTACTGTGCTATTTTTATTGCAATTATCTGTATGTTTTAAATAGAGCACTGATATTTTTATATAGTTTTGATTCTATTAATGTTTGTTTCTTAATTATTGTCCTCCCACTCCAATGCTTTTAGCTGTTCCTATTTTATCTGTAAGCAGTCTGAGGCCCTGTTGGGGGAAAAGGCAGGGAATAAATAAATATCTGGGATAGCTCAGAGTCTCAGGCTTGTGGGTTTAAGCCCCATGCTGGGGGGAAAGAATCCTGTATTGCAGAGGGTTGGACTAGATGACCTTCATGGTACTTTCCAACTCAATGATTCTCTGATTATAATAATTTGTGGGGAGGCAGCTAAAAGGGCTACTCGGTGCTTTTTTCTGGGGGGATGCGGGAGTATCACACCCCTAAACATTTTGTGAATCTAAGTTGGGCCTCATTTAGGGTCAGTATTTCAATATCAGTAGGAAAATGACAGTACCCCTAAACATTTTTTTAAGGTAAAAAAAGCACTGGGACTTCTTATAGCACATGGTCGGCATTGTATGTCTATATAGCAGCAGCAATCTTTTTTAAGTTGGAGGCTACTTTTTATTACAAGTTACAGGGTTTTTTTTATTCCCCGAAGCATAAACGCCTGCTATTGCAGTTCATAACTGTCCACAGATTATACAATGGTTACATTTATGTCTGTTTTTAAGAGGAAAATGTTGTGTGTCAGGGACCACAGGGACAGATGTTGGCCAGCATTCTCTAATGGCAGCAAGTGTATTGGAGCCGCCAGTCTCTTTCTACCTGGCCACACACCAATTGTTGCTCATATGCCACAGGGAAATGGGGAACATAAGGTTCATGCGTACTTGTGACTGCCAAAGAGGAGGTTTATGTCAGCCAAGCACTGGGGGACCCCACAGCTTGTTGATATAGTATGCACTGAGATAGTAAGCTTTTCTTGCTCTGCAAGCAAAAAGATTCAGCATCTTAGCTAACCAATGATTTAAAATGGTGTATAGGAATAAAAAAAGGGACAACTACTTGGGCAGGATTATAGGGAATGGACGGTGGAGGAAATGTTAGCATTGCTGTGTCTGTCCATCCTGGGCTCCTTCTGGAAGAAGGGTAGGATAAACATAAAAAAATAAACCATCCAATACATGCAGGCCCTGCTTTCTGAACACAATGCGTTCCCAGGAAATCATGATTTAGGCAAGCGTTCCCATAATAATCTGATGGTTTCCATTATTTCCTTTGTGAAAATTTTATGCCATAGTTCCTCCCTCCATGCTTTCTGCCTGAAACTGCTGCAGCCAATCAGCAAAAACCAAACAAAGGAAAAACTGATTTTCTCCTGCTCCCCAATTTCTCAGATCTCCCTCCTGCTCTCCTTCCCGAAATGGCTGCCACTGACCAACAAAACACAAACAAGTAAGAAAGTGGGCAAACTCTGTCTATTCGGCTATCTGAATCTGCTGTTTGGGTAAAATCTGAGGTTTGGGTATAATTCTTTGAGTTCAGAAAACTGATTGCACATAATGAGCATTCTGCTAGATGGACCTGTGTGTAAATATATATTTCATCATAAAATAATAGTTGCATATGACGAGTATATGAGTATTTAAGGCAAAATTCACAGGTTTATTACAATAAACATTCAAAAATGACATGGACCAGAAACTGAGTGAACTGTTCTTTCTTCCTGCAACCTACCTAGATAGGCTGTAGATCAGTACAGAAGGTGTACGGCAGGACTGCTGCTGTCTAGATGCTGTTGGACTACAACTCCTATCATGTGCAAAGGTCCTCATAACTTGGCAGAAATAAATATACAGAAGCAAACATATAACCAAGCTACCTCAAGATGAGAGCAATTTGTATGGGCTCAGAATATCTCAATTGGCTTAAAGGACTTAATTCTTTGTTGGATTTTGTTGTCAACATTTACTGTAATCTAAGCAAAGCAAAAGCAAAAAAATGTTGGTTACCATCTCGGAGATTGAATAAGCAGTTACCAAAATGCATATCTCCTTCTGCAAAATAGCAACTACAGATTAATTATATTGAGCAAAGTGAATAAATTACTTCCAAATTAGCATGCAGAGAAATGTAGTATAACTGGAAAAGTTGCAAAATAGCACAGGCTAGGAGGAGAGGAATGTTCTTGCATAGTGCAGTAGCAAAGCCACTGAGCTGAAAATCAGGATGTCCCTGGTCTCTAGGAAAGTAATTCACTATGGTTAAAGCTGGACCTCTCGAAATGAAAGACTATTCTCCCGCTTGGTTGTGGTTCTTTGAGAGGGCTATGCAGATGTTGGAGAGCTGAAGCCACAGAACCATTGGAAAGTGCAGAGAGTCCCTGTCCCACCAATGGTGTGATCCAACTCAAAATGGTGTGATCCAACTCAAAAACATGAGAGCTTTCCATATATCACCCCAGTTCAGGGTAATTCAGGGTATGTGCAACCTTTGTGTGAAGCCAATGCTACATTCTGAGGCTAACAGGAACCAGGTTTTTTGCAGTTAATTGCAACTGTTTCCTGCACCAAATTATCATTTGCATCGGAATCTGCACAGAAAAGGACCAAAATGCAAACTGTTCTGTGCACACAATGGCACTTCTGAAACCTTCTAGCAAGCTGGTCTTGAAACTTGTGGAAAACTTTGAGAATGGCTCTGATGCATGTTTCAAGACAGCATACAGTATATACCGCCTAAAGGGACATTTGATCACCCCTCATCATACAGAAAGGCGTGCAAGATCAAAGCTAATTTGTGGGATTCTAATATGTACACTATGCTTAACATTTGGGAACCTCTTCTATTGCCTATCTGGATTAAATTAAATACATAAATCATTCTAACAAATATCTCCCGGCAGATTGTGAACTTTGAAAATGGAAAAGGGGAATTAATGGCAGTGTATTTCATATTTGTGTTCCTCTGTCTAATGCTTCAATTATTTTCCCATAAAGAATTTATGGTTTCTACCCAACAGATGTTGGTCATCTTATGAATACATCTTGCTGAAGGTAGTACAAAAAATGACCTTCAAATACAATAAACCCAGCAGCTATTATTTATCTCATTGCCAAAGTAAGGGACCTAATAACCCATTTCAAAACATTGGAAGTTGGGGATGGGCAGAGGCCTGGGCAGAATTCCATTGCAGCACCTGAATGTGTGATACCTAAGTAAGGGCAGAACTTTTGCAAGGAGATTTCTGATCATAATGAAATAAGATCCCAAATATATTTTCGGAAGATTCCTCTGATTGTTGTCCACCATGCTCATACAGTACAGTATGTTCGTTGGACCTTAGGAAGTTTCTGAACATGTGAAGCAGAAAATTGGTATGATTAATCAATTAATTCATCTTTAAATTGAGACTTTTAAACTAAATTCCTTTTACTGCATCCTGTTAGACTGTGCTCTGTGCCAATGCGGCTGCTGTACATTTCTTGAACGAAATTAATTTCCCAATAAAATGTAGTGATTTGCCTTCCTTCAAAAAGCATATTTTTTATCTTTATTAAACATCTCCAGAAGTGAAAGAGGCAAATTATTAATTTTTGGCAAACTTTATGCAAAGAGGCAATTGGCATAAGTGCTCTTTGGATATGAACCTGAGGCCGCAGATTTAACTGGGAGTCCCATAGATCACTGAAAAAATGCATAGGATTAGGCTGCCCATTCCAAGTAAATGTGCAGAAGACACTGCACAAACAAGAAGAAGGAGAAGGAGAAGGAGAAGGAGAAGAACCAGCTCAGTCTGGGCTGAATGTGCTTAGAAACATAGTGGGAGTCAATGTAGATCTCTGAGGATGTGTTATATAGTCCCAGAGCTATCCCAGTCACCAGTCCAGCAGCCGCATTCTGGGTTAGTTGTAGTTTCTGAGTAAGGAAACTATATAGGAATGGAGAGGGTTATCAAGAGTCACATTGAATAATGTAGATGGTAGCCACAACCTTATGAGGAATGTTTGAGAGAGTTGGATATGTTTAAGCTGGAAAAGAGGAGACTGAGAAGAGACATGACAACCGTCTTCATATATCTAAAGGGCTGTCACATGGAAGATGAAGCAAGTTTGTTTTCTCCTGCTCTGGAGGATAGGACCTAAACCAATGGCTTAAAGTTACAAGAGAGGAGATTCCAACTAATCATCAAGAAGAACTGTCTGTCAGTAAGAGCTGTTTCACAATGGAATAGACTCCCTCAGAAAGTGGTGGACTCTCCTTCATTGGAGATTTTTAAGCAGAGTTTGGATATCCATCTGTCATGGATACTTTAGTTGAGAATCCTGTACTGCAGGGGCTTAGACTAGATGACCCTTGGGTCACTTCCAAATGTACAATTCTATGATTGTGACAAAAGAAATTTATAATAATTTACTGGGTAAACAGAACAAAAACAGCCTATAATACAAAGAGAAATAAACAAATGGGTTTTGTTCATAACAGGAAGATACAGTGGTACCTCGGGTTACAGACGCTTCAGGTTACAGACTCCACTAACCCAGAAATAGTACCTCGGGTTAAGAACTTTGCTTCAGGATGAGAACAGAAATCATGTGGCGGCGGCGCAGCAGTAGCGGGAGGCCCCATTAGCTAAAGTGGTGCTTCAGGTTAAGAACGGACCTCCAGAATGAATTAGGTTCTTAACCCGAGGTACCACCGTATACAACAACTAAACATACCAGGGAACATTAATCCCAGCCATCATCCTACCTCTATAATGAGGGAGGAAGCCTGCAAGTTGAATTTCTGTTGAGCTTTCGCCTCCCTTGTAGGTGTTAAAACAACAGAGCCTGGCCTGGAGGGAAAGACACATTGCTATTTTTCTAGAAAAAAGAGGTAGTGGAACTCACCATGAACACCTCCTTCGTTCTCTTAGAATGGCAATGGCGCCCACCTGAGAGGTGATGAAACTGAGTTCCGGCAAATTCCGGCTAAAAAACGGTGAATTTAGACCTGTAAACTAATAGGTGTATAAATTAACGTGGTCATTTCTCACCTGCCTCCCATACCAATTACCGTACTTCTGGGCACCACAGTTCAAGAAGGACACTGACAAACTGGAACGTGTCCAGAGGAGGGCAACCAAAATGGTCAAAGGCCTGGAAATGATGCCTTATGAGGAACGGCTAAGGGAGCTGGGCATGTTTAGCCTGGAGAAGAGGAGGTTAAGGGGTGATATGATAGCCATGTTCAAATATATAAAAGGATGTCATATAGAGGAGGGAGAAAGGTTGTTTTCTGCTGCTCCAGAGAAGCGGACACGGAGCAATGGATCCAAACTACAAGAAAGAAGATTCCACCTAAACATTAGGAAGAACTTCTTGACAGTAAGAGCTGTTCGACAGTGGAATTTGCTGCCAAGGAGTGTGGTGGAGTCTCCTTCTTTGGAGGTCTTTAAGCAGAGGCTTGACAACCATATGTCAGGAGTGCTCTGATGGTGTTTCCTGCTTGGCAGGGGGTTGGACTCGATGGCCCTTGTGGTCTATTCCAACTCTTCTATGATTCTATGAAAATTTAAGCTTCCTCATTTGCATGTAAATCTGCTTAAAAGCAACAACTTCCTACAACCAAAAGCATGCCGAACACTTGTCTTTCACATTATCTGTTGAATGACTGGCAAGTAAGTGCAAATGAAACAACTTGGGACCCAAATACTGCACCTGAAGGACCACCTCTCCCTGTATCAGCCTGCCCATTCTGCCAGAACTAGGGGGGGGGGGCTCATTCTCCACAAGGAGAAGGGCATCAGCTGCTAACATTGGATAGGGCCGGGCCATCCAACACAGAGTCCACCAGGTGTTTGACTACAATTCACCTCCTCCTCCTCCTCCATTGGCCATGCTGGCAGGGGCTGAAGGAAACTAAAGTTCAATGACATCTGGAATGAATAGCTAGCACAATCCAGTTCCTCCCCTCCTCACATTAAATGAATGTTTTGAAAGAGGCTTTGGGTTGTTATGTTTTTGTTTTGCTTTTTAGAAAAGGATGTTACAATCAAATATTGATAGCAAAAAGCCTTCTCTCGAGTGATGCTATGCTTTAAGCTTTATGGTTTGCTGCTGCAATATGTGGAGCTGGTTCCCTACTGTGATAAGAGCAAAAATAGGGCAACAGAAATATACAGATGGAAAGTAGTCAGTGTAATAGGTGGTTGTGTTTTTGATGCACTAGACAGTTTCAGAATATTTAACCCAATTTTGTTGAAACTGGAAAACTACTGGCAGTTTGACATCAATGCCTACACACACACACACACACACGCATGCACACACATATATATCTCTAACACTTTCTTGCTGTTTTGGGAAATGAATGAATGACTAATACATTTCCACAGCTGCTTAGCATATTCTTGATGATAATATGAAGATGCAGATGACTAACACCTAGAGAGAATAGAATATGTTATGATAGTCTCTGGGTATGAAGGAAAGAAATATTTTCCCACAAAAACTGGATAAAGATGGTCCTTGGAAGAAAAATGCCACAGCAAATTATGATTCATTGAGTTTCCTTTTCTTTTCCTTTCAATTGTATCATTTTTGTCTGATAGCTTAAAAATATGCATATTTATTCAGAAGCCAGACACATTCAGCTCAGTGCTCTTACTCTTAAGTAAGTGCACACAGGAGTGCATCCTTATAGATGCCATGGAATGTTTACTCAGAAGTAAGTGCCACTTTGGTGCTTTCTCCTTGGTAAGTGTGCTTTGGTTATAGTATTAGGCTGTAATCCAATGGCTACCTATCTAGGATCATGCCTAATTAAGCACAGCTTCACCTAGGAGTAAGCCTTATTGAAGTAGGCATGTATAGAATTGTACATTATCTTAATACCATGACCAAAGTGGCTTGTCAGGTGGGGTAGAGATGCTGTGTTAGCTGCCAAGCAAGTGAATTGCTATTGCTTACCAAGAGAGGGTGGCACAGGGAAGCACTGTTGCGGTCTTGCTGGTGCATTCTCCCTGCCACCTAGTCCCTCTCCCTCTGTGTCCAAGAAAGCAACTCACTTGACAGGAAACTGGCGTAATGTCTCCAGCCCACCAGGTTTCTTCTTTCTTCTCTTCTTTGGCCATCACTCGGAGCCGAGTAAGATTGTCTTCCAAAAACACGACCCCACCAGGCAAGACACTAGTGAATATGTCCACCATGATTTCCAGATTAATTTTTGGCACTTCCAGACTACTGTTGTTTTCATGTGGGATTCAGTCACGCACTGGCAAATCCAGGTTACACAATTTAAGCTGATTTGAAAGATTTGGGGCAACAAACCCACTTCTCCCCAAAGGGCAGATTTTTATTTTTATTTTTGCAATAAGGAAAATGATAGGGAGATATACTGGAAAATGTGGGATTACATTTGCCTGATGCAATGTCAATTAATTTCCCTGCAAACAAATCAGAATGAATGCTCAGTGAACAGGTCAACTGGAAGTGCCCTCAATTCTGAGATCCTTTTAAGCTGTTGTTTTCCCGTTGTTGTGCTTGTAGTGCTTTTACCGCTGTTTGTTATTGCATTTGACTCTCTTCACGGTTGTTGCAAGTCACTCACAATGAAAGGTGGAACATAAATTCTATAAATAAATATATGCTACTGAATGGAAAAGGTTTGCTTGTTTTCCCAAACACAGAAATAGCATGTTTAACATTCCACAGAATATATGCCAAACTACCACTTTATTCACAAAAAGCTTTTCATGCTTTCCCTCTAAACAAATCCAAGCAACACATAATGGGTTTATTTATGATCACTCATTTTTAAAAACAAATGATCATTCAATCCAAAAACAAAGCAAAAGTGGCTATTTCATATTTAACAACTGATTGCAAATTGACACCATCCACTTCCATTTCACTTGCTTTTACCCATTTATATTCAGCCTATTTTGTTTACTTAGATACCTCAATGTTTACCAAGCTGCACAATTCCATAAACTTCAGAATTTTCTCGTTTATGTACAATAAGGGATAGGAATCTCCCCCCCCCCCCATGCATCCGTTCTCCTGGTTGCAGCCTTCCGAGGACAACATTCCAATCGTGGGCAGGGCAACTGGCAAAGAGGGTGAAGAAATGAATTCAAATGATAACTTTGTACTGCAGTCTGGTTTCTACACACAAACATCCTATCTAGATCCTTCAAGCAGCCAGCTAAGGTCTCATCCACACTTCCTTTGGTGCAGCACTTTCCAGGTACAGGTCTGGGATTTGCACACTCGCCAAATCTGTTCTAGAGGGTTGGGGGGCAGGCAGGGACCAGGACAGATTTAAGGGCACATGTTTTAACTGTTTTAATATGGAATTTTAAATTGCTCTAACCTGCCCTGAGACGTGCTGGAGAAGGGTGGGCAATAAGTGCAACAAGTAGTAGTAGTAGTAGTAGTAGTAGTAGTAGTAGTAGTAGTAATTATTGTAGGGCCTTACATGACAATACAAGCCTTGCCTCCAAATCTCATGAGAAATACTAGCCAGAGCAGGAGCAGGAAAGGAGCACTGGAAGTCTCAAACTGCCTCTCACTGCAGGGAATTGCCACAGTTCAGTGGGGACCTTTTACAGACTCCTTCCAGACTGCTGGTGGATAGGGCAGCAAGATGAAGAAGAGGGTGGGACTCCTGAACCTTTAATAGTGGTGTAGATTGTGTCCTCCCTGAAAGAGGGCACATGTTGCGGTGAGACCTGGAGACAGACCTGTGTTGTGGGTGGGTAAAATTGGACAGCCACAACACCCAATTGGTAGGTCCCTTGATGCTGGGTTCAATCTGGCCAGTGGGGAGCAGTCCAAACGGATCGAGGGATCTATATATACCCATGCACGTGACCCAGAGCTTCCTCTTTCGGCTTGTGCATTCAGAACACCCACCCACCTCTCCCTACTTTCAGGGCATTTTGCGACTGACCTTACTATGCCATCGTGTGGCATAGCATTGGGACAGGGGCATGGCAGGAATTTTCCCACCTGGCTGATTGGCTGTTGCCATTTGGGTTTCGCCTGCCGCGTAGCAAATCGTCACAACTTGTAAGAATGCGGATAGGCACTGGTTCAGGTGGTAGGGATGGGAGAATGGTCTCACCATCCCTATGTGAAGGGTATTCTGTTAAAGGAATCCAGGGACTCAACTGGTTTAGTCAACCCCCAAGAGGGGGTTGTGCCCGTGCCTGAGTCCAGGGGGGCATCTGGGTGGTGAACATAGTCTGTTCCCGGCTTTCCATCTACCCAGGTGTTCACCCTTGGCTGACCTGTGCTGGTACCCTGGGTCAGCGCTGCCTGCAAAGGTGCAGGGAGCTAGTCGAACCAGAGCCTATACAACCATTCACCTTCTGTAATCAATAAAGTTGTGGCCTAAATTCTGCCAAAACCAAAACTAAAATTTGAGTCAAGTGTGTGTATTTTTAGGGGGGAGGTCTCTGGGTCTGAACACACAATAGAGGATGTTTTTACCAAGTGTAGCTTGCATCACAAGATCTGTGTATATGCATATTGGCATTACTAACACAGGGCATGGGTGATTGCTTGACCAGGTGGTGACCACCCAAGCCCCAAGGGATCATAAGAAAGGAATAAGGACTCTGACAATGTTATGGAATTAAAAATTAGGCCACAACTTTATTAAACTTCTGATTGTAGAAAGACCTTGGCTTAGGCCTTGGGCGTGTATCCCTCCCATCCCCCCAGCCAGGGGAACTGGGGCACATCAAGGTAAATGAGATATGGGGGTGCTCTGCGAGACATTAAGTGTAGCAGGCAACTAAGCCCCCCCCCCATATAGGGAAGAAAAGAGTAGAGGATTCCACCCAAGGCCATAACCGCCAAAGTTGTGATGAATTGCTACGGGGAAGACAAAACCTGCCAATGCAGGAAAATTTATTCCGGGTCCCTCAACAGCAACCAGTCAAAGACTGTAGTAGCACCCACTAAACAGGAAGGAAAAGTTAACCTGCAAATAAGAAAACATTAAACAAAGAGAGGGGAGGGAGGGTGAATCTCCAGAGACGACTGCTTGGCTATCGTCGACTCCACCCCCTATTTATAAATGGGGCTGGCCCCACCTCCCAGCAAGAAACTGAGGCTGGGTGTGAACCTCCAAATAATAACACTGAGAGGTAAGTCAGCCCCCTCTCTACTAGTAAGTGTTACGAAAAAGGAGCAATGCAGCAGCGAGCTGCAGCTGGCTGGAAAGCCAAACAGGATGTTGATGTTTGGGACTGTCCCGTGGGAACAAAGGGACAGTCTATTCACTGTACTGAGCACCAGATGTTAGCTTAGAGTGTCATCTGACCTGTACTGGAAGTACAGGGGTGGAGTCTCTCTCTCTGCTGTTAGTGTTAAGAGAGTGCAGACATGTTTCTCTGTACTGCTGCAAAAGACAGAAATAAAGGCATGTAAATACATTTCTGTCTGTCTCTTTCCCCTCCCTGGGGATGGCAGGGAGGAGGGGAAGAGTGGTGTGTTCTTCTCACGTTTGAGGAGGATCGCCGATAGAGGCTTCGCCTGTATCCTGCCGGGAGTTGCAGACGGGGAGGTCAACAAGGAACTCAAGCCGGGTGCCTGGAGAGTGGCCAATTCCTCTGACAAGGCTTGAAGATTCCAACAGTAAGTTCCCTGGGAACTGTAGCACCACACGCAATCCCTCAAAGGGCACCCACATTTTAAAGTGTGAGTGCTCATTCTCACAGCTGCTTAATAAACTGTCTTCCAAATTGGCTCTTTTTGGAATGAATATTTTTTCTCCTGTTACTCAGGTAACTGTGTGGGCAAGAAGCCATAAAGTGCTTGCCGCTGCCACGGTAGCCATCTTTCTTCTCTAGGGTAGGTATGTTTGCCCATCTGATTGTACTTCAGAGGCATGCACAATCAGAAATTAACCCCACCTTTCTTCTGAGCTTAGAATTCAGACAAGATCTCAACTCTCTTTTTGAGCACCTCCGAAATTCAGTGCAAATTACCAGCAGGGTGGGATGAGGGAGAAAAAAGTCACAAATAATGGCTGGCTAGAAAGACCAGCCAAAGTTTGCAGGCCTTTTGATTGTAGGCAACCCTCAACAGGACATTAAGGCTGTGATCCTGAGCATGGTTCGGTACAAGTAATTCCATAAAAATCAACGATATTCACCAACATGTAATCATGTTGAGGATTGCTGCCAAAGTGAATCGTTTGCCAAGCACCCACAGGCTAACATTTGTTTGTACAAATTATATAGCAAGTCATTTGTAGTGTATAATTACAGATAACAGGGACTGTTCATTAACAAATCACAAATAGAATTAAGCAGAATACCTTGGGTATTTTATACACAATGAATAATTCACCAGCCCTACTGTTTGATATGCATGATTATCACTGTTACTTTTAAATATAGGCACAACTTCTTGGGGATTAAATTAGAAGGGCATATAGATAATAGAAAAGTTGAACATATAAAGGACTGGAATATTCTATTGTGCAGATGAAAAAGGGCTCCTAGGTAATCATACTTTTGACTGGTTGGTTAGGAATCAGTAGCTATGAATGCAGATACAATTGATGGAGAGGGGCATGGGAAGATGCTTTGCCCATCATCTGGAGCCCCACAGGGGAAAGTATTTATTTTTAAAAAAAACCTTAACAACATATATTTTATGTTGTTGATGTTGTTTAGTCGTGTCCGACTCTTCGTGACCTCATGGACCAGAGCACGCCAGGCACTCCTGTCTTCCACTGCCTCCCGCAGTTTTGTCAAACTCATGTTGGTAGCTTCAAGAACACTGTCCAACCATCTTGTCGTCTGTCGCCCCTTCTCCTTGTGCCCTCCATCTTTCCCAACATCAGGGTCTTTCCCAGGGAGTCTTCTCTTCTCATGAGGTGGCCAAAGTATTGGAGCCTCAGCTTCAGGATCTGTCCTTCCAGTCAGCACTCAGGTCTGATTTCCTTCAGAATGGATAGGTTTGATCTTCTTGCAGTCCATGGGACTCTCAAGAGTCTCCTCCAGCACCATAATTCAAAAGCATTAATTCTTCGGTGATCAGCCTTCTTTATGGTATATTTTATACACGACTTAATGCAGTCATTTATAAGCAGAGGGCAATAGGGATGCCAAAGAAATACAAAGGATGGAGTGATTTTTGAGTAGAGAAACAACTGGTTAGAAAGTTTGTTTCTGCCCCCATGATGCAGCTCTAGTCAAAATTGGCTAAATTTGACAGCTTTGGGAATGTGTGTAAGTGGCACACCAGCCTCAGCTGAGGAGAAGCACTTTCAGCCCCTACCAAAATCTGGACATCTAGATCTAAGAGTGAAACCAAGTGTACACTCAAACACATCCCTGAGTTTTCAAGGGGGATTATAACTCCACCCAAAACAGGCAGAACCCCAATTCTCTAATCTACTCACCAGTAACACCTTTAACTTGTCTGGATTAATGATCAGTTTACAGGTTATGAGCTGTAACGAGCTCATTGTCAGACCAAGAAGAACTTTTAGACTAAATGCCACTCAGTTCATAATAGGGCCGAGCATTATGAACTAGATGGATTTGTATTGCAAACGAGGTAATTATGAACTTGAGCAATATCATTATTTTTAATAATTATTTTCTCTCCCCCCCCCCCTATTTCTGAATATGTGCAGATTGTGTAGTTCAAACTGATGTTGCTGAGCAAACACAAACAGACAAATACCTGTGATTCACACCACTGAAGATCAAAGTGGTCTCCTGCTGAGCCCACCTGCAATTAAATTGTAACGAACATGGTGCTGATTACAATACTGCTTGCAAATAGGGCTGGATGAGAGCCATTCTAAGCTACAGAGGGAGTGAATGTATAAGGAAGCATCATATGCAGTATATTAATGCTAATGGACATTATTAACATTTAATTTCCAATGAATTCGTTGTTACAGCTCATAACCCTTTCTTATTTGGGAGAACAGAAGATCAATGGGAGGGGAGTACAGCTGATGGCAGGCAGCCTGACAGGAGCTAACAAGTCATTGGGGAAGGTGGGAGAACAAAGAGGAGGGAATGTAGAAAGATCCATTTCAGATAACAAGCTGCTGCTCCACCCACCTAACAAGAAGCCATGGCATGTAGAATAAATATTATCCAGAAACAAAAAATCACCCATGTGAAGGTTTGTAAATTGCCATGATACTGTGATGAGAAAGAAACTCAGGAACAAAGCCACCACATCAAACCAGTTTGTATTCTGTGATTAATTTTTAAGGCAAGTAAGGCATTCAAATGGATGCACCACAACCTTGACGAAGCCATTAGCCATAAATGTATTGTGAAAAGGGTTCATGGATAAGCTTTGCTTGTCTCGGTGGAGCTATCACATAGCCCTTAGCTAAGCCTTGTTGGTGTGCCAAATGTCACTAAAAGAAGGACAATTTAATAAAGAATAATAATAGCACTGAAATATCAGCCAATTTGAACAATTAACTGAAGTCAAACATAATGAAAGAGGGAAGCTTATACAGGTCTTTTGGAAACATCTCTGCCCCCATAAAACGTCTGTTTCTACACTAGAAATATTTGCATCTGAACATTTGAAGCCTATCAGTTGCATGGAAAATGCAACAGAAGGAATTGATGTTTAAGTGTGTGTGAAATTCATATTGAATTCTGCCCCATAAGAGAAAACATTATGGATTCCAATTTATGTTCTGCTCTCCAAGCCATGGGGTTATCTGTCACAGAACCCAGCTAGAAATGTGTTACCTGATCCCATGAATACTTACTCAGTTTACTGTGGGCCCTCTTACTCTTAAGTCGCTTTGTGCAGGATTGTAGCCTTTAGTTTACACAACACACTAGTTTAACACACTAGTTTAACTTTGAAAAATTACCAGTTTAATCCATGAAGGTTTGGCTTCCCATATGTAATAGGTAAACTCAGTGTTGGCATTAAAAACCCCCAACTCAGTTTCCCCTTATTTTTCTCACAATTCAAATAAATGGACTAGTTTTCCTCCCTAGTGTAACTTTACTAACTCCTTTCTGTGTATATTTCTCAAATTACTTTTCTTCCTAATCAGCAAGAGAGATGCCTCCTAAGTGGTGTAATATTACAAAATGTCATCAGCTCAGCAGCGAGGGATTCGTTTGATCCTGTCAGCCAAAATTATCCGTGTAGTCTGTTTGACTAAGGGCTTTCAGTTTCCAGAGGACATAATTATTCATTCCTACCCTGGCTCCCCACAAAAAAAGATATGGTCTCATCTCAAGCGTGGTTTGTGTTCAATTTCCATTAAGACTAATGGGAGTTAGGACTTCAAGTCCCAAGGAACATAGCCTGATCACCAAGCCTTTGACTTGGGTTGGCATGTTTTTATAGCTCACTAATTTAATGACTTTTGGCTCAGTCTGAGATTCTGGAAGCATTAGTTTCCTGGCAAGACTTGTAGCAATAGCAACACATGCAAAGGCAGCAAAAAGTGGTTTCTCAAATTAAAAATACACTGACCTAGCAAAAGAGTTGCATTACCTTCCGTTGCAGTTCTTCTGTTGGTTAGTACAGGCCAAATATTGTACAAGAAGATAGGGATTTGGGATATTTCATTCTGGCAGTGTTGGAATACTTTGTAACATTTATATAGCCTCCTTTTATATCTATTGCAGATGGAGTACAGACCATTGTGCACAGAATCACAGAGTTTGAAGGGACCTTGGAAGTCATTTAGATTAGTCCCTTGCTCAGTGCAAAATCTACAAAGCAGAATACCACAACAGCTGGAGTGGCTTACCTTCTGAATCCCCCATGGGCAATCTTCTGGCAGCAACATACCAGTGGTCAGTTGCAAGTGTAGGTGGAGCCAGAGGTCCAAATGAGTGGAGTAATGACTGTCTCTCTCAACTTTGCACAACTCAGCCATTCAAGGATATGGAGCAGGGGTGGTGAGGGGATAGCCTGGTGAAAATCCTTAGACACAGAGGTTTGGAGGGCCACAGAGTTTGTTCACTCCCAAATTGCAGCATCCCTGATAGGTGGCGGTGCAACCTCTACTTAATACCTCCAGTTCTCAGGTGGTCTCCAGACCCAGCTGACCAGACCCAGACTGCAGTAGCATCAGGAAGGCAGCTGCATTTCTGAAGACATTTTTTGAACTCTGAGGTTTGCCCAAGCTTGTAGATCCTTCCCTCTTGTGCACAGATGGTGACATTTGGGCTGCATAAGGGTCCCCCAGTACTACTTTTCCAGAAAATGAGGTGCCAGAACTCAATAGCAATGCCTCCCTTGTTCTCTTATAATAGCAATGGTGCCCACCTGAGAAAGCTAAGCATATAGGAAACATGCAATTGCTTTTCTTCATTCCATCTATGCACACAGGACAAAACATAATCCAGACCCAGACAGGAAGCTGACACAACTGTTCCCTGCTGCATTTGAAGTTGCTAGCTGCAGCGCTATTCTTCATTACTGCCACTTACTTACTCATCTTTCCAGTCTGTGCAGGGTAGGGAGGGGGCTGGAAGAGTGGGCAGTTGGGTTAAGACTGTGGTATCATCTCAGGGTTGGTGGTGCACCCACCTCACCTCAACTTCCAGCACCCTCTTCCCCTTCTCGCTACTGGCCTAATGCCGTGGTACTGCTGACTCTAGCAAGTTCAAGCATGTGACTAACCAGACTCCAACCAGGCAGTGTAGACAGTGGTTACTGAACCAATAAAATCTCATGCATGCATGCTGCAACTGTTCATGCCCCCAACCAATTCCCACTTGCCCAAGCCTAGTATGTAGGTATAATTAGCACATAAATGAACACAAATATAACATGCATTTAAGAATAAATTAATGGGGCTTGGATACCATACAGGACCAGAAGATTTTTCCTGTTTCTTCTTGAGCAAATTGGGCAGGAGGAACAGACACCTCCAAAACCAGCCCAGCCTTCCTCACAACCAGATAGCAATCCTAGTCTAAAGGTAAAGGGACCCCTGACCATTAGGTCTAGTTGCGGACGACTCTGGGGTTGCGGTGCTCATCTCGCTTTACTGGCCGAGGGAGCCAGCATACAGCTTCCGGGTCATGTGGCCAGCATGACTAAGCCGCTTCTGGCGAACCAGAGCAGTGCACAGAAATGCCGTTTACCTTCCCACCAGGGCAGTACCTTTTTAACTACTTGCACTTTGATGTGCTTTTGAACTGCTAGGTTGGCAGGAGCAGGGACCGAGCAACAGGAGCTCACCCATTGCGGGGATTCAAACCACCAACCTTCTGATTGGCCAACCTAGGCTCTGTGGTTTAGACCACAGCACCACCTGTGTCCTTTAATCCTAGTCTACTCCCAAGTACCGGTAATTGTTTATAAAACTGCAATCTTGTTGTATCATTTTGGTGATGAGAAGACCTAAGCGAGGGATACTTGAAAGTTGTACTTTCTGATCATTTCTGGTTCCAGAAGCTGGGATGCTGGATGTAGTCTCTGTTTCTGTCTCTGTCTGTCTGTCTGTCTGTCTGTCTGTCTGTCTGTCTGTCTCTCTCTCTCTCTCTCTCTCTCTCTCTCTCTGTGTGTGTGTGTGTGTGTGTGTGTGTGTGTGTGTGTAAGCTGTAAGAATACACTGGAGATATGACATTTTCCTTCAGAAGAGGCAATGCAGATGGCACACTTTCAAAGTAAGACTTGGGGCAACTAAATTCTTGACCATTTTAAGAAACCAGAGGGAAAATCAAAGATATGAAGGGGAAATGGAAGAAATGATGTACAATAATTGATTAGTCTGGCTGCTAAATTCACTCCAGGCACTGAAGCAAACAGAGTAGAAAGATTGCACAGCCAGCAACTACTAAAGTCTCAGTAAAATAAATAATCAGAATAATGATGACAAGGATACCCTCAAAGGAAAACGGAAGGGCAGCTGAATGAAAAATCACTTCCTTCTGTGTATTTTCAAAAGTAATAGATTTAAGAGAGCTTTGTTCTTGTGAATTGTAGCAAACAGTTGAAGTTACACTAAAAGGTATAAGACTGAAATAGGGAACCTGCCTCCCTCCAGCTGTTGTTGGACTTCAACTCCCATAAGTCCCAGCCCACATAATCAGTTGTCAGGAATGATGGGAGTTGTAGTCCAACAACATTTGGTGGGCCTGAGGTGCCCAACCCTATTGCAAGTATTTAATTGTTCCTTTTTATAATGATATTTCCCTTTCAGTCACCCTCTTACATGAGGCAATATGATCTATATGATAAAAATAGAAATATAATTATAATAATTATAAGACACTGCAACATACTCATGATAATATCAGGTAGTATATGTTACTAACAGCAGGATGTGATTTCCCCCACTCAATGAAATAGTTTTGCATTTTACCTCTACATTTATCTAGGGAAGGAAAGCACCTTTCCCTGACAAAAGAAAACAAGATCTCATATTGCCTATTTGCTTTCAGTTATTAGCAATTCATTTATTCTTTCTCAGAAAATGCAATTTCACCTAACTTGGCTTTTGTCAATTAGTTTCTCTGACAAATGGCTTTTGTTTCTGCAAGCGATAGCAAAAGCAAAGCAGCTGGGACAGGTGTCAAAAATCTTAGCCATCTGTTGTGCTAATAACCACGAGGCCAAGAATAGGAGGATGGAGATAACAGGCATTAGGAACTGGGCCATTATCATGCTGTTGTTCTCTACCTAGATGAGCCTCTCACTCCAATTAGTGTGGAAGCGGAAGATGCCATTTGCCAAGGTGCTTACAAGCAGAAGAGCATTTTGTCTTCAGCAATTACGAGGCCAACTCGAGGTACATCTGCAGGCATTTATCTCTCCAGTGATGCATCCGAGCATTTTTCTGTATTGGCTACATGGTCGTTTTAATTCTGCGTGTTCAGCATTGCTCAATTATAATTAGGGTTCCATGCTATCCCCTGTTTGAAATGTTTCTCAGCAGTGAATGCTCTGATTGCTGAATAACAGCATTATTGTTTTTAATATATATATATTTCATGCCTTTGTAATGGCAGGGGCCTACAGAACATCTGTAGGCATCCAGCAAATATCAGTATACCAGAACCAGAAGAACAAAATATGAAGTTATGTGTGAAGTTCTTGTCACTCTTTCCTAAGTGACTTCAAAAGCAGTGAGGTGAAAATAAGAGAAGGTCTGAACAACCATGTGAGACTTTGCTTCTAGTCTCTGTTTACCACATGGCCTCAGAAAGTCATTATCACCCGGTCTTCTCAGGCCACTTAAAAAGATAAGAAGAGCCTGCTGGATCAAGCCTACGAACCATCTAGTTCAGCATTCTGTTCTCACCGTGGCTGACCAGATGTCTATGGGAAACCTACAAGAACCTGACCACAAGCGCATTCTCCCCCTCCTACAGTTTCCAACAACTGGTCTTCAGAAGCATTACTGCTTCCAGCCATGGAAAGCAGAACATAGTCATAGTGGCTGAGAGCCACATTACTCCACATAAAGAGGCTTCATGCAATTAAATGGTACTGATGTTGTTCAATGTCCTCATGATGTTGTTGTTCTGCTCACCTGGCTCCAGCTCCCAAGGTCCGTGAGAGAGAAGCTCTGAAATGGTATCTAGCTATGTATGCATGGATCCAGGCTAGCTCAAGCCTCACAACTCTCCAGATGCAGTTGGACTCCAACTCCCAGCAGCCTCAGGCAGCATGGTCAATGATAATGGGGGTTGAAGTCCAGCAACTTCTAGAAGACCACTGATTCTCTATCTTTGCTCTACATTTTGTATTCCTCCTATTATTTTTTTAAAAAAATCATCACTTTTACATTAGTTCTGCATTTTCTACATTGATAGAATGTTGCATTTTTGGTAGGCTGGAGGTTTTCTTTTTTAGCCTTTCCATATTAATCAGACTTAGTTGGGGGAAAAGACATTTTATGAAAGATTTCCAAATGCAAAATTGAGTGGAGACAGTGAGCTGGCTTGTAATTCTAAGATGTTAGCTCTTCTTTCCAGCAATTTGTAAATCTCAAAGCCTTAAATTAGATTATTTGAATTAGATATGCGAGTTGAGTCTCTACAGTGCCTTGGATTGCCAAGAATTTGTCATAATCCTTGGAATGACTTTTGAGGGCATTACACAACGTGAGCATTAATTGTTCAAAGGCATCCTAGTTGCAACATAAGAAACATTCCTTCTTCCCAAATTTGCCTCCTTCTGTTTAAGAGTTGACTGAGGTCGGCATAAAAGCAAGAGGTAGAAGAGAAGCTTTCTGTTATAAAATTCTTCTCTAGCTTTTCATCATTTCACGTAGCCATTGAAAGTTTCCTCCAGTTTTCAGATATATTGTTAAAAAAGCAATCCACACAACCTCTGAAATATAATGCAACCCTCCCAGCAACATTTTGCATGTGAATCTGTGGCCTAGTTTGGACAACTGGGCTCACATGCTCCCTGTCTCATGGTCACAAAGATGAGAGTGGCAGAACCACCTTCCTGCTTTAGTTTATATCGCTGTTTTCATAAGAACCTAAGGAAAACCCACCGTGATCAACCACCGTGATCAACCAGAAGCCTCATGGGAAGCCTGCAAGCGGGATATGAGACCAATAACACTCTTCCACTGATGTTTCCCATCAACTAGTTTTCAGAGGTGTGCTACCTCTAAAGCCATCACAGCTAGTAGCCATTGATATTATTATTTTATTGTGTGTTGCATTTATGGGTCGCTCTAGACTAGAAGAGTCTCAAAACAATGTATAGGATAAAAACCCATACAAATAAAGATCAAACAACCACATTAAAAAAAAAACACCACAGTGTTGGCCTTATCTTGCATGAATTTGTCTTCCTACATCCAAAATAGGAAGTCTAGTTAATTTAAATTGTGATTTCATCAAGAAGGAAAGATCGTGAACCATTGATTGATCTGGGCTTGTTGAAAATAAGTATAATTGAAGCTAACCACTGCTTTGTAATCGCAACAAAGCATGTTTAAAATGGAGAGTGGGCGGTTCTAATCTCTGCCCACATTGGCTTTACATGGAGATATACTGTATGACTGATGCCTGTGATCAGGAGGATAGTATTTTGACCTCATTGCATACCTCCAGGAATATAAATACGCCTCACATACAGACCTAGGCATACATGTACTTAATGACAGTTGCACACAAGTCATGCAAGATCACCGAAGACAACAGATGGGTCCAACTGTTTCTATATCCAGTTCCTTTTATGCTTCTATTGCAACATTTCCTCCTATCTTCTGACAGTGTTATTAACTTCAGAGTTTATTAACACCATTTCTATACCACTCAATATATGAAAATATATATCCAAGCAGTGTCCAGAAAACTGAAACACAAAAAACTTAATATTTTAAAATACAGTAAACATTAAAATATTACATTAAAACATAGCTTATACAAATAAGTCTCCCCTCCACTCATAGTTCTCTCTCCAGCCTCTGCCCCCTTCTTCTCCAGCTGCTTCCTCCAGTAGAGTTATCCACCAAGTCTGTGTGACCTTTTGGTCCAAATTCCAATTCCCAAGGCAAGGTGGGTGTATGGGAGTTGAAGGCCCTGCCCAAGGAGATCTGAGCAGAAGCAGGGAGCAGGGGCTGAGCAATTCAAAGATATTTGGAGGTATAGGGTGAGGAACCTCAATCTAAGACAATACGTCTCCAAAATGATTGGTTGTGTGGTGTAGGGGTGTGTGTGAATAACATCATATAAAGAAAACTCCAGGATGGGGGGCGGGGAGAGAAGGAAGAGGTTTATCTTCCAATCCTGGGCTACAACCTCACCCAACACTTTCCAAGCACAGTGCCTGAGAGGAGGAATGTCGATTCTATAAAATATTTGTCCCCACTGCCTTTTTTCCTCAGCCTTTAGTTAGTTCTCTAAACATTACAAAGAGTTTAATGGTGTCATTTTGATTCAGCTTGTATCCTATATTTGACCTTAACCTAGCCTTTCTACCTGTTTGTTTTCCTCTCAATTCTTTCCTGTTCTTTCCAATCCAGCCCAAACCCCATTATATAATTGTTTGTTGTCTCTTGTCTGTATCCTTCATAACTGTCATACCAGCCACCCCCCCCCAACACACAACTTTATATTTATTGTTTATGACCTACTTTTGTTTCTGTGATCATGTCAATCTTTTACATTTTGTAAGCTGCCTTGTGCATGGTTTTAACTATGGAAAGGTGACATACAAATAAATAAATTGTGGCAGTGGTGGTGGTGATTATTAGCCCCAGCCAAGGTGACCCATGATCAGTTATGATGAAAGCTGTAGTCCAATATCATCTGGAGGGCCACAGATTTCCCCTTCCCTGAATGAAATATTCATTTTACTATTTAGCCACTTCCAGTATGACTAAGTGAATCCCAGCTGTAGCACACATTATACTTATGGGGGTTCAGATAAATGTGTGAGAAGGTTGTAGGGCTGTACAGGCCAGGGCCACCCCAAATGATGTGTTTGGTGATCATGCCACCAGTTGCCATCCCCATCTTCAGCATGCAATGTGTGTAGAGTGTTTAGGTTTTCTCCCACATTACAGTCATATACCTTATGATGCACACTTCTATAAATCATATTAGGGGTTAAAAGCTGTTGGCTTGTAGACTTTCTTCTCAGTTATTCATAATTTCAGAGTTACATTTCATCTTATTAAAGATTCTAGAAAGATTGGGTAATTGGAGGCCAACTGTATATTTGTTTAATGTGTATTTGTACAATTTCCCATGTATTTTACTGCCTTTGATTTTTTTAAAAAAACCTCTGCTTTTTTCCAAGTTGTCAAAACAGACTATTACTATTAACCTAGAGGAATCAAATTTAAATAATTGCAGACAGCTCATCACACAAAGCCATTCATATGCAAAACATGCTCTCCTTGAGTGAAATGCAGGAGTTAATATGAAAAGTTTCATTTCAAAAGGGAATACTGTCAAATGCAATTCTGCCTAACTGAGGCTGATTTAAAATCATTTTTATTTCAACAGGTTTTCTCCTTTTCTTCAATGTCATGAACATTTTTTCATCTTTTCTTTTTGGCAAACTTCTCATCATTTAATTCCCCCCTCTAATCTTAGCATATCAGTGCAAAACATGGACTGCAGCAAATTAACCACCAACATTCTATCAATTACTAGGTCAAACCAAATATACTTTCTTGGACAAGCTGCCGCACAAGACATTCTCTTCGCTTCCCTCGCCAGATAGCCAGAACGATCAACTTTCAACTTCCTGATGACCTGCTGTTTGGAGATAAAGAGAAGGAGTAGTAGTAGTAGCTGGCAAGAAGAGATGGCAGCATTCACCTGACCTTCCAGCAGCTCAGTCACTGCTGTTTATCAGGAAGGAGACGAGGTTGCAGGGAGAGTCTTGCAGTGCAACTGCACCGGCAGAGCAAATTCAGCACTCCTGCTACTGTGTTTGCACTGTACCAACCTTCCTGCTGCCTTGCTCCTTCTCTCTTTCCTTGTAAGCAGCATTGATTCACCCATAGCTGTCAACCTTCCCTTTCTTTGTCGGAAATTCCCTTATTCCAGCACCATTTCCCGCTGCTTCCCGCTGCTATCCTGGATTGTTAGATATCCCATAGACTGTCCCCAGGACAGGTGAGGCTGCTGATCCCTTATTTCTGAGGCTGCTGATCCCTTATTTTAAAATCTGAAAGTGTACAGCTATGGACTCACCCATCACTAAGTCCAGTACGCTACTGCTCCCACCACATGGCCTGCTTCTGGAGAAGAGGCTGCTTAGATTTATAATTCCCTTCCAAAAGGCCTCACTCATGTTATATACCTACACAGAGGGAGCCCCCAGACACACTGCAGCAGTCATTTGGCTACTTAATTTCAATTCCAGGAGGGTGAGTGAGCTCTACATGTTGACACAAATCACCACTGGTGGACGAGTGTGTCTGAATTTTTATTAGATCTTTACACTCCATATCCTTTATTCTTGTTTGAAATAGGCTATTGGATTGTCTGTGTGTTTTGGTTAACTTTAATAATAGTTTCATATCCTGTCCCTCCTCCATAGGAACATAGGATGGATGTCTTGCAAAAATAGTAAATAGAATACCATTGTCACAACTGTAAACAATCCAGATAAAATCTTATAGACCTCTGTAAGCAAGTCTTAATACAAATAATATGAGCTGGCAAGCATTCCTAAGCCAGTAAAAAATTGGGGAATGGGGATATATATAGCATTCAGCATAGAAAAAAATGGTCCTGTGTTATGTTCATCCCATAATTCTGGGCATTCTAATCCACATTGTGATGTCATTGTGCCATATATTTCCCAGCACCACTTACTCCACTGGTAGAGATGGAGAAAAGACATCAGTCAGTGGCCTAAACATTACAGGAAGAGATGCAACCAGAGTTACTACAAAGCCCTATGAAAACCTGGGTAACGATGTGTATCTTCAAGTGGTAATTACGATGCGCGGTACACAACTTTGTTGTTATATTCAATGCTTAAGAACGTATTTATGCAAGAATCCAAGGTCATTAGGTTTAAAATGATAAAGAACTGAGAATTATCTGCAGTCTAATGTGAGAAATCAGCTTCTGTGTTCCCAAACTGTTATTTTGCTATCAAGATTTGCTTGGGACACTTAGGGACATTTCTGCAGTTGGTTGAACTTTCACCTCTGGAAGCAGTGCCACCTAAGTCTTTCCTTCATGAACCAAAGCTGATGTGCCACTCTTTGGAATATATTCAACTGCAGCCTTCAAAATGGTTGGTGCAGATATTCTCCTTTTCAGAAAGGGTAATTCTAATGAGAGAAATAGAATGCTAAGTACGAAGCGATACAGTGAAAATGTTACAAAGAAAAGAGCACAACTCCTGCTGGGATATATGCCTGCCTTAACTACCAGAAGACACTCTATCTGTTGCCTTCCGACTCTCTACTAATGACAGCAGATCAGTGCTGTAATGGAATTATAGTTGGCACAGTGCACATTTGGTCGACAAGAAATGAGGTGGAAAAGAAAAAGCCAAAAGAGCATTAGAAAAATAACACCCTACTTCTCACGTCTGCTGAACATAATCAATACCAGTCAAATTTGGCTAGACAGGTGAAGGCACAAATTATTTTTTATTCAGCGCCTGCTTTTCAGATTTACACTTTTTCCAATTATCTCTCAATGTGGCATTGGAAGGATTATTTGTAGCTCTGGCAGAAGAAATAAGTAACAAAAAGCATCTGCTCCACAGTAATCTGATCTGAATTCTCAATCTCTAAAAGCAGAAGAGAGCCAAGGATTTGTGCATTGTAAGATGACTTCTGTACTTGATATAATTTTATTATATGATGAAAAGGAGTAGCACTATCTGCTACCTAACCTTGGAAATGTCAATTGCAACAAAATATGTATTTATGATAGTGTTCACACCCCGTTTGACTAGTCTAGAATCAGGCACCCAAAGATAATTATTGCTAATTGCTAACACAGTAGCAGCTCTGTCTGTGCTTTGGTCACCCATTTGCCTTTCTCTGATGGTGGGTCCTTCAGAGTAAGGCATTCTGGGAAATGTTGCAAGCTCACGGCAATGGCTAGATATTGCTTTTTAAAAATACTTTAAAATGTGAAACTGCTTTAGTAACTTTTTGCTTTTAAAAAAAATTAATAGGTAACTTCTAGCTGTACCCACCTTGCCCAGAATGCCGTGCTCTGAAGGACTCTGGCTGTTACTCAGAGCGAAACAGAAGGAAGGGGAAGGTGGAGAATGAGACACCACTGATGCTGCCAACCATGTTGCTGGAGACCCAACAATGAGCAAGCAGGGAGAAGTGCAAGCCCATCCCTACTCATAAGTAAATAAATAAATAATACTAATAGGTACAAACAGAACCAAGATTCAAATTGATTGTGATGAGTTGGAACACAGGGCCAAAGCAAACAAGATGAAATTCAGCAAAAATAAATCTAAATTCCTGCTTTTAGGTAACAAGATCTAGGCACAAATATAGGAAGATGGAGACCTGGATTGGCAGCAATGCATGGTGAAAAGGATCTAGGTATTTTAGCTGATCTTAAGCTGGAGAGGGACACGGGTGGCGCTGAGGGTTAAACCACAGAGCCTAGGACTTGCCGATCAGAAGGTTGGCAGTTCGAATCCCTGTGATGGGGTGAGCTTCCATTGCTTGGTCCCTGCTCCTGCCAACCTAGCAGTTCGAAAGCACGTCAAGTGCAAGTAGATAAATGGGAAGGTAAACAGGAAGGTAAACGGCAGGGAAGGTAAACGGCATTTCCGTGCACTGCTCTGGTTTGCCAGAAGCGGCTTAGTCATGCTGGCCACATGACCTGGAAACTGTATGCCGGCTCCCTCGGCCAATAAAGCGAGATGAGCGCCACAACCCCAGAGTCGGTCACGACTGGACCTAATGGTCAGGGGTCCCTTTACCTTTAAGCTGGACATGAGCCATTCATCCAGTTCAATGTGGATTGCATAAACAGGAGCAGAGTGCCCACATCATCAGAAGTAATAGTTCCATTCTGTTCTTCTCTGGCCAGATAGCATCTGGAATGCTATGTCCAGTTCTGGGTGCCATTTTTAAGAAGCATATACACCAACAGCAGCATGCCCAGAGGAGAGCAACCAAGATTATGTGGGTTTGGAAACCACATCCTATGAACAACTGTTGAGAGTGTTTGGTATGTTGACTATGAAAAAGAGAGAGAGAATGGGAAACATGGTAAAAGCCTTCAAATATATGAAGGGAGAAGATGGATAAAGCTTGTTATCTGTTGCTCCCATCAGGTATAACTGGGGGCAGACAACAGCAGGGTGCAGGGATAGGATTGTTACCTCCCAAGAGTCATCCAGCCAGAATGCTGGCCTAGACAGAACAGAAGGTTCTGATACTGTGCTCAGTGTGATGATATATTATTCTAATGTGTTGATAAGGACACAAAAAAGCCTAAGGTCAATGCAGTCTGCTGAAACTAATGTGATGCTCATGCACTCAGAAACACTGTATTTCAGTTAATGCTGCATTTTCAACAGCAACTGCAATTTTAAATTACACGGGAATGAGGCCCTAGCTCAGTGCTTTACCTGGAAAAGGTTCTTGGTCCAGTTCCTGGCATCTCTAAGGATGTCAGGAAGAAAATGCATCTGCTTTAGACCTTGGGAACTGTAGCTGGCCAAATCAGACATGACTAAACTAGACTGAACAATGGTCTTACTCAGGATAAGGCAGCTTCTTCATATATATTTAAACCACCGGTGTGGTGTGTATTTCAAATTCAGATGTACATACACATGCCAAGAACCGCAGGCAAACAGCACTTTCCTTCAAACAAACTTTTCTGCAAATAAAAAGCTCTGCCCGGATAAACCCTCAGGAAATCAATTCCCAAATGGCCAGGCAATCCCCAGTCGCCTGTTTCAGCATTCTTTTTTTTGTCACAAATTGTGTTGACAGCTGGTAGCTCTAACTTTCAAGCCATTGATCTGCACAATGCATATTGAGCAAGATGCACCTTGTTATAGGGGTGCCCTTACACTCGGAAGGAAGCGGTGGATAACAGCAAAAGCCCCAGAGACCTGACAGATGGGTAATTTGTATGCATCCTTCCTTGACAGCCGTAGGTTCTGTGACATATGGAAACCACAGTGGACATGCTTTGATTGGGGATAAAAAAAATACTTAGCTTAATGAAAAGGACAGGGATGGAATATTTGCACGTCATGATACAACTGTTTAAAAACTAAAGGGCCATGCACGCCTTCTGAAAAGGCGCGAGAATCATATGTGGATCATCTAAAATATCAAGGCAGAGGAAGCTACATGTTTCTTGTCTCCTTGATCACAAATCATGGAGCAGCAACGAAACAGAGCGGGGAAAAATAAAACCTGGTGTGTCTTTGCCAAACATTGGGCAGTGAAGTTTTTCAATATGTGTTTTCTTATGACAATATTTAAACTATCATACCCTTCATTTAGAAATACAGTGGTACCTCGGATTACATACGCTTCAGGTTACATATGCTTCAGGCTACAGACTCTGCTAACCCAGAAATAGTGCTTCGGGTTAAGAACTTTGCTTCAGGATGAGAACAGAAATCATGCTCCAGCAGCGCGGCAGCAGCAGGAGGCCCCATTAGCTAAAGTGGTCTTCAGGTTAAGAACAGTTTCAGGTTAAGTACGGACCTTTGGAACGAATTAAGTACTTAACCCGAGGTACCACTGTATGTCTTTATAGTATTGTTGTTGCTAACTGATTTGTATTTACGTACCTAGATCGGGTCTGGATGCGGAGTAATTATTTAGGGCAATATAATAGAAACGTCCACACACACAAATGAAGATCTTGAGCTAATGTGAAAGTTTGGTGAGAATAATGTCTTTAAAAAATAAGAGAATACCACACCTTGCCATGTGCCTTTCTTCACAGAATTTTATCTTTAATAGCTTCATTTTTCTAGTGAATTTGGTGAGGAAGAACATTAGTGTTGCTACATGAAAGTGAATGTCACAGGATTTGAAACCGTTTTTGCAACCTTCTCCGTCAAATCCAGCAGTCTGGGAAATTGCTTGAATATCCATGTATCAACATATTTATCTCAGCCCTGGCCAAGAAAGATATATAGTCTGCTTGCTCTGAGCCAATGCCCGCAAGTCCAAAAGTGTTCTCACTCTTGTAATATGGTATGTGTATATTCAACTCACTATTTTTCATTAATTTCAGTATATACACAATGAACTTAAGTGCTGCAAAAAAGTTCCTTGCCCTTGCTGACAGGCCATTTTCCACCACACTGGCCTAAATCCATTCTGTAAGATTATTACTTATTTTTATACTTCAGCCACTCAGAGATTCATATGTGGTTCCCATCCCTCCACCTTCTTCATTAAACTTCATTGTATTTTCTTCTGCGCTTTCTGCTGCTCTCAGATCTTCTCAGTTCCAGCTGCTCTCTGATCCTGCGTTCAGTCTTTGTTCTTACAGCAACTGGGCCATTTATTACTATTTCCCTTTTGGACTTGAGGGAATTTTCTTTTGTAAACGTTTCCACAGGTTCAACATTCTTTTTTGCTGGAGTACTTTTCTTAGCTGCTGCATGGAGGTGCACCCAGTGGGATTCTTTCAAGTAGTGAACCTTCAACAACTCGAAATGAACTTCATGCATTGTGCAGTCCCAGTCTACTGTCTGTCCAAATATGCTGGTGTCAGAAAGGATGGACAAGGTGGAAAATGCAGAAATGTGCAATAGAATAGGCCTGGCCCTATCATTTGGCAAAGGCAGATATTGGGGAGCAGGGATTGGCAGAGATGTGTTGAAGGACAGAGCTATGTGTCCCACATGAAATAGAATAGTAGAGTTGGAAGGGACTATGAGGGTCATCTTGTCCAACCCCCTGCAATGCATAATTCTTTTGCCCATGACCTTGTCCTACTGCCCTCAGAGACAGTGGAGGATGCTGATGCAACAGCAGTTTTGAGAAAAGATTCAAGTGTCAGTCCAATTGGATTCTGTATGTAGAATGGAGGGGCCACCATCTTGTCCTTTGCCTGAGGTAGCCAAGTATCTGGAGCCAGCGCTGAAAGGAATCCCATGAACTATGAATCCTAAGGGAGCTCAGAAATTGTCATAGTCATTAACTCCACCTTTTGCTAGTACTGTCGACCAATCAGGTAACTTCCTCGACTGTCACTATTGTTCAGTTATGATTCAACTGTATGCCAGCAAATTTAGGTTGTGAAATTGAAGTAGATTTGGTGCTTTTGTGCAGGAAACCCACATCTTTTGCAGCAGGTCAAGGTGGAGATTTTGTGATAAGAAAAATGACAGGAAAAAGCACTGGAAAGTGTGGGATAATGATGACATTAGATAACCACTGCACACACATGAAAACCCAAACATCAATGCACAGGAACATTGTATAACTTCCATACTATTTTTTTGCAAACAATTCCTGGCCTTCCAAGTGTCTGTTTTCCAGGGTCATCCCTGATTTAGAAAAGCCATCCCAGTTTCTGATTTGATCTGGGAATGTCCCACTTTTCCTTAGGATGTCCCTATTTTCATTGGTAAAATGTTGGTGGGTTATCCGACCCCCAAACTGTCTGAAGGCAATCCTGTATAGGGAAGGTTTTGTGGGGGGGGGGGGGAGTTAAATGTTTTATTATGCTTTTATATATCTTGGAAGCTGCCCAGAGTGGCTGGGGCAGCCAAGTAAGAAGTATGGGGTGTAAATAGTAAAATCATTGTTATGGAATGGGACATCCCTATTTTCACCAGAGAAATGTTAGAGGGTATGCAATTCAAAATAAATGCTTAATAAATACGTCACCCAGAAAAGCCTTAAATAACTAAGCTTGGTTACTTTGACTGCTTTGAGTGTGAAAAGTAGCAAGTAGTTTGAAAGATGTAAGAGACTTTAGTAATTCAGATTTGATGGTGGGAAATAAATATTACACGTTCTTCAGGTACTTATTTGTAAAGTTAAGGTCTTATAATCAAGACATTTACATTGCTCTTCACATAGCATATTTTCACATTTCAAGTCTTTGGCCAGTACCATATTTCCAATAGTAGTGTAACAGAACTTTTAATTTCCTCTTTCCTCAATAAAACAACAGAAGTGGGAAGGGAAACTGGATTTTTGTTCTTTTTTGGATAGGAGTCTTGAGCTATTTTGTTATGAGAACATTTCCAGAGTAGAACTCTCAAGGCAGCATAATCTACCACAGCCAACGGGCCATTTCTTCACAGAAAGTGTTGTTCTGACTACTACTTACAATAAAATATGGAATTCAAGGCAACAGAAGTATCACATATGGGTTCATCTTTTTATATGCCTGTGGTTTATATATTGCAACATTGTTATGATTTACTTTCAATGAAGGGATAAAGCAGGATAAATAAACCTCATTTAGTTTGTGAGTTCAGTTATTATTTTGCCGGTTGTACAGATCAGAAACAGAGTGGATTTTGATATTAAGCAGAGGGGATATCATGCATAGGGGATATGAAATGGAAATGCAATGCAGGAGTGGCTAACTTAGTTTGGGGGTCTGTTCTCACACCAGAAGCAAAAACAAAGAAGGTATCAAAGTAGACAAATAACTGGGATGGACAAAGAGGTTTAGACCTCTCCACCCAGCCCAGTGCACTAAAGGGCGTGCAAATCAATCATATTCATCATTCGGTGAGCAGGAACAGAACAATAACCCACTCAGCTGATCTGCATGGATCAGCTGGAGAGAGAGTGTCGTGTGTGTGTTTGTGTTTTTGTGTGTGTGTGTGTGTGTGTGTGTGTGTGTGTGTGCATGTGAGAGTGCGTTGGCTATACCTAGTGCTGGCATGTGGCCAATAACTAATGTGGCTCTCGGGCCAGAAAATGTGGCTCTCGGGATCCAGAAAAGGATCCCAAATGTCTCTGTTTTGGAACGTTTTGGATCTTGAATGCTGAAAACCCAGAAGTAAATGCTCCGGTTTTCAGAAGCTGAACATCCAGCGCGGCTTCTGCTTGAGTGCAGGAAGCTCCTGCAACCAATCAGAATCCGCGCCTCGGTTGTCAAACATTTCGGAAACTGAACAGGTTTCCAGAACGGATTACGTTTGACAACCAAGGTTTGACTGTACACTTTTTCTTTTCTGCTGCTGTCGCTGTTCACTCTTGTGGCACACAAGCATCTCTGTGTTACCAGATGTCGTAGATATTGGAGAAATACTGTGAATATTGACAGCTTCTATATATCATTATAATTTATTACATTGCTATCCCACCAACCAAACAGCAAAAACAATTTTAAAATGTCAAAAACCTTTAAAAACAATAAGATATATTCACACCTAAATACAGTGGTACCGCGGGTTAAGTACTTAATTCGTTCCGGAGGTCTGTTCTTAACCTGAAACTGTTCTTAACCTGAAGCACCGCTTTAGCCAATGGGGCCTCCTGCTGCTGCCATGCCACGAGAGCCCGATTTCTGTTCTTATCCTGAAGCAAAGTTCTTAACCTGAAGCACTATTTCTGGGTTAGCGGAGTGTGTAACCTGAAGCATATTTAACCTGAAGCGTATGTAACCCGAGGTACCACTGTAATTTCAAGGTTGCCTAGAACAATATGTTTCAGCTTTCAAATGCTTGGATGAACAGGAATGTTAATAAATTTCACAATGTTAGAGGAGGAGGGAAGAAGATCTCACAAGGGAGGGCATTCCATAAGTGGGAAGCCACTACCAAGAAGGACCTGTCATGGGGCAGCACTGGCAGGGCAGCACCCAGTGGCAGCAGCACCAGCAAGGCCTCTTCTATATGGATTGTGGGTTCCATCTTGTCCTTCATTTCAGTCAGTACAATACCTTGGGCCAAGCCCAAGGGTAGGAGGGATGACACAGTTACTTTTTGAAGTTGGCATTGCACTGACACTGCTGCGCTGATTAAAGGTTTTCAGCAAAGGTCTGTAATGGTGATCACATAATGGTAGGAAACAAGGTGTAGGAATGATTCTTACAGCAGATTCTTTAAAATGATGAATTTTTGGAAATAGCAGAAGATTCTTTGCAAGGTCTTCATTTGTCTCTGGATGCTTCTTGCACTGTTTAACAATAAGTCCTCCTTTTTCCTTTCTCACCTTGTGATGAGGCTGCATTTTAATATTTTAATGTTTCAATATTTTAATTGTATTTTAGTCTTGTTTTTAAGTTGTATTCCTTCAACTTGTTTTTATTATAGCTTGTTAGCCGCCCTGAGCCCGGCCTTGGCTGGGGAGGGCGGGGTATAAATAAAAAGTATTATTTTTATTATTATTATTATTATGCATGAAGCTTTATGGAACTGTAACATGTGATGGCATCATATTGCTGGAAATCATCTTGAAGGTGGCATCTCATGGTTTTAAAAAGAACATTCTATTGAGATATCAGCAAACGTGGATAGAAAATAACAGGGCATTGTTGACTGAATTTCTTAATAGTCATCAGCGGTAGTCAAATAAGAGATTGCCATGCACCAGAAGGGTTCTTTCATATTATATGGAAGCAATCTTATATGTGCAATACCAAATTGTACTGCAAGTTATGTCTACACACCATATGTATACGTGAGTTAATTATGCAAACATGGTTGATACATTAAATAAAAATCTCAGCAGCTACTGTTTTTCTAATGGTCTTAGATTTGATATACTGTGCTCATTGACTGCAGTTTCACAAGGAATTATTGCCTTATCACAACTGCCTGCTTTCCTAAGTAATCACATTATAGACTTTTCACATAAAGTGGCGTTAATCTCCTTTCCCCCCAACATGTGGCATGAAGAGTATTCTGCCAGAACATCAGAAGGAAACTAGATTAGAAACAGCAATGCTTTCACAAGAAGTTTAAAACTCGGATATACTGCTGAAGGCATACTGGTTTTTAGCCTGTAGAAATTATGGCTTATTATTTCCCCCCTTTATGAATGGTAAATGGGAAAGAGATGGCTTGGAATCAGTGTTACAAAGGTGCAGGGGTGGGTATACCATTAAAAATGACAAAAAGTTTTTTAAAGTACAGGAAGATGTATCTTTGTCTAGTTGGGTAGTAAGGAGCAAGGAGTCCATCCCTGCTAAATCCAACTACAGATCCTACCCAATGCCTCCAGCACTAGTCAAAAAGTTGAGGCAATATTATCGTGAGATGTAATTAAAGACATCACAAAGAAAATTTCCATGAGGAAGGCAAAATTCCACAATGTAAACAAAATCCCACAACACTTATGCCAACTGTTGTCAGTAAAAATTCATTTGCAGCCCCATGAACGGGCAGCTAACTTCTGTTCACAGCAAGGTGATGCTCTTCAGAAGACAAGAGCAGGTGAGAAGGAAATCATTCATGATGAAGTCAAAGCCAGGCTAAGATCTCTTTGTATGGCTCAGAAGTGGATCTGAAAGAAGAGCTCTCTGTGGTCTGCTCTCTGGAGACCAATGAACACAGCCAACTGGTTCCTAAGGTGGGAACTAGGCCACATCATGATCAGATGACTGCCCTAGACAGACTGCTTTCAAAACATCTCTCCTTTCCACTCACTTCCATGCACCAGGTGTAACCCAGCCTCCCCAGTACTTGAAGAGCCAGTAATAAATATTTACACGAAAAACAAAATATTCCATATAAACCAATTTAAGGAAAAATTACTTTATACACAGGTGGTAGAAGGCACCAGTTAAGGTGAGATGCATATATTTAATAAAATAGGATAAATGTTGGAGGTGTCAACATTTTCATATTCCATGGACTTGACCGGCAGGATGAATAAACAGGTTGGCTCGAAGTGATCCTAGTTAAATTTCAGCCAAACTGTGAACTACTTGAGGAAGGATACAGGTTGATCTACACAGAGCTTGTTCTCCACCAGCTCTCTGCATAGCTGTCAACGTTTCCTTTTTTTAAAAGGAAAATTCCCTTATTCTGAATAGGATTCCTTGCAAGAAAAGGGGAAGGTTGACAGCTATGGCTCTGTGTATCCCATAAAATATTATGGATGGTATAGAATATTTCTGAATCTGAGAACAGGTGTCTATGGAACATAAAATACTCTTCAAATCTCTTGGGGTAGTTTTGCAGCACCTCTGCTTATTACACACCAATTGTTACGAACAATTAGCAATAACAAAGGGGTAGAGTAAAGCCAATATGGATTTTCACGTCAGCCTCACCTGCAAGTGTCTGGACAATTATTTTGCACAAAAAGTAAAATGGTTTACAGAGAGGTCGAGTACATTCATTGATCAGCACAGCAGGCCAGATGTCAGGGACTCCTGGGTGTTGTTCCTGCTTGCTGTTCTAATTTGTTTTCAAATTACCTCTCTGAGACCCGGTTTATTCATCTGTGAAAATTGCTCAGTATGGATATTTACTGCAGAGGTATGCAGAGACACTCAATGTTATGAAACATTCAGTAGCCTTAATATAACTTAAAATTACAAACTGTTACTATTAGGTCAAACCCCAAACCCCGAATTTGATCTCAGTGCTTTTAAAAACTCTGTCCTCCTCAGTTCTCGACCAAATTCTGCCTTGCAGACGTTGAAGAACAAAATGTTTATTAGCCTTCCTGTTTGCACATACAATGGGTCCCAAAAAAGCTTGAACAGTGGGCCCACAAAGCTACTTGCTCTGACAGATGTCAATGCATCAGAAGTAAACATTTCATTGTACTGAGGGCAACTCAGTGTCATCACCAGAAGGGCTGTAATTCTGCGGGATGTTTTGTATTTCAGGAAAATTAGAGCCATGGAACATTAAGAAGCTAAATGAAGCCTAATATTTTAATAAGTTGAACAGTGCCCAAGCCTGTTTACGAAAACCTATTTCAAATGCAGTAAGAGTTGTGTCTCTGAAGAAACATGCTGTGGCAGAGAGTGAGAGGTGTCCTCAATCTTTTAGTAAGGACAGACACTGCTATTTAGTAATGAAACTGATTTTTTTTCTATATAAAACCCACTTGAGACCTAGAGTCTTTAACTACAGGCAATAACACAAACAAGACGTGCTTCTTTTTCCCATCCATGTTGCCTCAAAGGCAGATGTCCCTTCTACAGTTATTAACTTTTCCAAGACTTAGTACAAACCATAAGCTTTTAAAAATCTATGGCTGTGTACACATTACCACTCACTCTAGCTCCATGAGCTCCCACTGCTGATGTTTGAAGCCATGTACACATGATGTTCGTCACAATCCACATCCACCCTGTAGCTGCTTGAGAAATGTTTGGTGTGTTCTCCCTCACAACTGGCTTCTATCCAATTTGATAACAAAAGCCACATGTTTAAGTTAAACTGAGATGTTTACATTTGAGACAGGCATTATGCAAGTGAAGAGGACAGCTTCATGAGTTGGGGTTGCAGGTGTGGGGAAACCAAATAAGCAATGCATATTCGGTGAAGACAATCCCACCACTTTTCTGGTGGGTACAGCAACATACATGTCAATAGTCTAGGGCTGAGCAACAATGAGCATTGCTCAGTGGAGTGGGAGGCCAGCCAAACAGAAGAGTCTCTAAGGTGTACTTGCCTGGAGGCAGATTCCGTATCCAAAGTCATGTTCAGTCCTAGGTTCGGGCAAATAGCAATCCACATGGTCTAGGGCAGGGGTCAGCAAACTTTTTCAGCAGCGGGCTGGCCCACTGTCCATCAGACCTTGTGGGGGGGTGGACTATATTTGGGGGAGAATTAACTAATTCCTATGCCCCACAAATAACCCAGAGATGCATTTTAAATAAAAGGAAACATTCTACTCATGTAAAAACAAGCTGATTCCTGGACCATCCGTGGGCCGGATTTAGAAGGCAATTGGGCCATATCTGGCCCCCCAGGCCTTAGTTTGCTTACCCATGGTCTAGGGCTCAGGGAAACCAAGAGTCAAGATAAGCAGGAGGCAGTGAGGTAGGGCCAAGAACTACAAGCATTATCAACAGCATCTGACTGCTGCTGGAAGCTCTGCTTAAGAAGGCTAATAATAATAATAATAATAATAATAATAATAATAATAATAATAATAATAAATTATTTGTATCCTGCCCTCCCTGGCCAAAGCTGAGTGGCTGACATCCTATAAGTAAGACAATATGCATAATACAATATACAATATGCAAATAAAATAGCATTCAATATTAATTAAAATAAGATGGAATAATATTAAATATCAGCATTTCAAAATTAAACAGAAATCCACTCGTAACAGTTACAATAAGTAATTTCTAAACTCCAATAAATAAAACACAGCAAACCACAGTGCACAACAGAATACAGTACAAAAGGAGAAGCAGAGACTGGAAGGTGGTTCTCATCAGCACCTTCTCCTCTGAGTCCTTGAAGGCTGGTCAGCTGCAGTCACTCTGCCTTCTCCCTCTTCAGGCTGTTGTTCAGCGGGCGAAGCTGACTCCTGACCCATGACAATGCAACTTGAAATGTCGCAGGAAGGAAATGACTTTGGTAATTTTCAAACTACTAATATGTGTTGGAATCTTCAAGCCTTGTCAGAGGAATTGGCCACTCTCCAGGCACCCGGCTTGAGCTCCTTGTTGACCTCCCCGTCTGCGACTCCCGGCAGGATACAGGCGAGGTCTCTATCGGCGATCCTCCTCAAACGTGAGAAGAACACACCACTCTTCCCTCCTCCCTGCCTCCCCCAGGGAGGGGAATACATAGCTTATTCACTCACAGGGTAAAATTCTGGCCCTAAATGCAGACAGGAGCAATTTATTCTATTTTGTTAGTGCTTAGGAAGAGAAATGATGCCGCTCAAAAACAGGGTGAGAATTTTTACCAGTACTGTGATTTCAAGAAACTGTTTTTCAGATTGTTTTCTTCGCATATTTAGCTGCTTTGTGTACAATGGGCGAGGATTTGTTAGGCACACACTAAAATATAATTAAATATTAAAGAGAAAGACTGTCATTGAAGCCAGGTCCCTGAATGGTGGCTTTAAAATTAAAGCAAATCCAAAAATCCTTGTATACAGAAGCATGAGGTTCTGCATTTATGTATCCTTTGAACAGATGGTCACACCGTCCACTTTGACGACATGATCATCTGTGTAGGCAGAAGATTTGACAGTGACGGTCTCTGTTAGAGGCTCATATAAAGCCTTTGTAAGTGGATGTGCTTTTATTCACATTTTTATAAGTTTGATGCTTCACCCATTGATGATCACAGAAGCATGCTGGGACAATAGAATATCACAGGGTTTTGCTTTTCAAAATGCTTACTCTGGACTTTATTTCATTGTCTTTAGTGGGACTCCAGATGCAAATGTATTATTTATACCCAGAATGGGGAGCTTGTGGCCTTCCAGATTTGGTGTGGCTCCAACTCCCGTTAGACTGAACCAACATGGCTACCAGTCAGTGATGATGGAAGACGTAATCCAACAACATCTGGAGAGCCACATGATCTGCACCCTGGATTTACTTATTGTCTTTATGTTTAGGCATCCAAAGTCATTTCCATTTAAAGTACAATTACAAATGTTATAACAGAAAATGTTAGTGGTCTCTTCAGGAGCTGATGGAAAGAGTTCCCTGGCCTGGAATTTTCCTCTCCTACAGTTTGAAGACAAAACTTTTCTTCTTTCAGGTTGTGAAAGAAAAAGAAGAAGGTTATAATTATTCAAAGAATGCAAATCTTAAAGTACAGTATTGTTGTTTTTAATGAAATACAATTCCTGAGAGCTTTTGAGGTACTAGACTTCATTGCCTGTCGTGCATTGCTTACCTTTATTTAGTTCAACAACAGACATCAATAAGCAGATGGTTAATCACTTCTAATTTTTTATGTCTTTTAAAATGTCATTGTTAATTCATGTGGACCCTTTTATCCCCCAAATCCTTCAATTATTTAGACTGCAGTCCTCTTGGGGACTGAAGTATTTGCATTTGGGGAAACTGCTATATGCTACCCTGAGTTGAAAGGATACACTGGGACAAAAATCCAAGTAATAATATAACTTAAAGACCATTTCCAGTCTAGCTATGGAAGTAACCAACACCTTCAGTGTTCACAGTAACTAAAAGAAGAATATTTATGCACTATCTTTCTATTTCCCAAGGGACTCTATTAAGGTAGGCTTTAGGGTCTAAAGCAACCTTCTTCTTCCCTGGGTTTCCCCCCATGACCCTTGGCTATGCTGTCTGGGGATGATGGAAGTTGCAGTCAAACATCTACGTAGCTTTAAATACAATTGACAGTGGTATCCAGCTGAACCAGCTTCATGGAATGGAAACTGGGGGCACTGATTATCTTCAGTTCTGTTTCTCCATAGGAGAGACCATGCAGGCCATGATCCAGTGCCTGGACGCAGTGGGGTGGAAGAGGGAAAAGGAAGCTGAGTTTGAGTCCTGGCAAGATGGAGGCACTGTGGGAAAGCAGTTCCCATGTCAAAGAAATTGGTCAATTGCCTTTCCTGGGTGGAGTTGCATTCTCCTGGAGTGCACACCAACTGGGGATGCTTCTGGACCCAGCTCTGTCACTGGAGGCCCAGGTACACTAGAAACGTCTTTCCCCAGCTGCGACTGGTGCGTCTGCTATGACCTTTCTTGAACCAGATATTGATGACTTCAAGACTGAATTACTGCAAGGCACTCTATGTGGAGCTTCCCTTGTGCTTGATCCACAAACTGCAGTTAGTGCAGAATGCTGCAGCGTAGATGCTCAGACACCTGCACCATTTGTTGCCAGACCAAGTTCTATTGGTATATAAAGCCCTTTTCAGTTTGGAACCAGTTTATTTGCCAGATCATTGAACTTCGATCTGTAGAACTGAGAATGTTACAGGTGCCACACAATAGTACTGTATTCTTGTAAGAAATAATTATTTTAGTGTGGCAGCACCTACACTTTGGATCTCCCTGCCTGATGACATCAAGAACTTGCCTTCTTTTTAGTGCCTGTTTAAGCCATGTAAATGTTGCTATGTTTTGATCACTTTTTAGTTTACTGCAGATTCTAATTGTTTTGTAAACATTTTTGATTACCTGTTTTCAACTGTTTTTATTGATAATTTTAATATTTTGTGCAAAGTGTCTTCTAATCAAGTAGTATGTAAATTTTGTAAAATGAAGAACTGAAAATCTGGGTGGGTCTGGGGATTGAAGGCTGGAGAAGGCTGATCTAAAAGGCATGCGATGAAGGCAATCCTGGCTGAAAAACTTTCCTGAAATCGTATGTTCAATGCCGTAAGTTCCCATCATGGAAGAAAGCTGAGATACTCTGTGTGTGTGTGTGTGTGTGTGTGTGTGTGTGTGTGTGTGTGTGTGTGGTTTCACATGAGCTGAACGAATCCAAGCACAAATTCAGTGTATGTAATAGAGCGGTGGAGGCACAAGTTAGGGAGCCTGCAAGGGCACTGCCAGGGGAAGAAGGCTTGGAGCCAGGGGATTCGTGGTGAGACAATGGTAAGTGGTCAGAGGGAGGCAAAGGAGCAGACTAGGAGGAGGAGGAGTCAGAAGCTGAAGAAGTAACAGGGTTTAGTGAGCAGAAAGAGGCTGTGACAGAGAGCAGTCCAGAATCGGAGGCAGAAGCAGAGAGGGGTCAAGAGGCAGAGTGGAGGCAGGTTGCTGAAGAAGCCAGCTTATCTCCATCCTGCTGTAGACCAGCTCCACTCCCCCTTGGTCTCTCAGAACATGCAAAGAAATTTAGAGGGTGAGGCAAAGAGAAACAATATGAAAGAGCCTCAAGTTTCTGGGTAGGAACCAGGGGAGGAGTCTTAGAGAGCTGTTGGAAGGCAGGGACCTTCAATCCTCACAACCGCATCACTGGGGCAAGACCTACTGGGGAAAGTTGCTGTAATTACTAGGCCTGAGTTTCTTTTAATAAAGAGTTAACTTCACGGATGGGTGTTGTATTGCTGATGTGCCCCTGACTCTGTCTCCTGACAGTGTTTCAGCCTTTTGAAGTGTTCAAATATGTATATTTTTTAAACCTACACGTGGCATATGCACAGCATGCTCTTGCCTCACACTGTTTGTGTGTTAACCATCACATTTCCATTTATCTCATATTTTGCTGTTCAATATCTTCAGGTAAAAGATGATCAAATACTGGGTAGATGTAAATAGACTATTTAACTTGGGTTTTACATCTTCAAATGTGTATACCTGCTTATATTTAATTATACAAAAACAGGGTCACAATTATGTATCCGGATCCTATACATTCAGTTGCATACATGTAAGCACATTTAGCTGTATACAAGTAACATGCAATTTTATTTCAGTGAATGTGCAGAAGTCAGGAGCTCCCAGTTCCCTATACTCCTTGTATTCTTTGTTGTACATATATCTGAAAGGGACTTCTGTATCCCCACTTTTATCTTGAATATTCTACATCTCCCCCTCCCACTTGAATCTATTTTAACAGAGTTAAAAATGAAAATGTCCAGGACAAAAAAACTGTGAAAAAGCCTTTTAGGCCAGATTAAAATGCATTCTAATATTTACATTCTGAGAACTGGAAAGTCAATTCAATTTTTCCAAGCCTACTTCCCAATTATGAAAAACCATTTGTTTTGTGCAAAGGCAGCCCTGTATACATATTGCGAAGTACACTTGTCCATCTGCTCAGATGATATTTTAAGAGGGTGATCATCTTTACCTAATCATTTATGTAGGCAATATCAATAGCTCATGACCCGAGGGCTTTTCATCATCAGTCAGCTTTCCCTTAACTTCTAGTTTAAATAATCCCCCTTAAACCTCATTAATTTCCTGTCCCAGCTGTCTGGATGCACTGTACTTAAGGTGTGAGCCTAATCCTCCAGCAGAGGTTGCTGCTTTCTTAGCATGCTCTCCAGTCCCTTTGATATTTGACATTTTCAAAAGACAGGCAACCAGACCTTCATTTTGCTTCGATCTAACTGAGCGAATTAAACTTCATCGCCTTGGAAGCCTCCTAAGCCATTTTAATGGGAACAGAGTTAGGTTGGCACTGCTTAAATCTTATGAAAAGCTGAACCATACCATTTGCTCTGGGGAAACAGGACTACTTCTAGATTACCTAAGCAAAAAGTAGGGAGGAAGAAAATGGCTTGGAGCCTCAGCTTTTAAAAAAGGCTTGATGGCAAGTTTATAATTGTACGTCAACCAGCCATGGGGAGGGCAAAGTACTATGATCATATGCCTTATCAAATATAATACAGTTCCCAGTTGCCTCATTCTGATTCACAGCTCAGAATGGTCCATATAAGTCATGAGTTATTATCTAGCTATGTATTTTTAGATAGACAGATAGATAAAGCCCACTTTTCTTTATACAATGTCCTTATGGTGGCATGCAATCACGTCCATAGACATAAAAGAAAGGGAAACAAAAGTTTAACACAGGCTAAAAGCAACTCACGCAAAGCTTTAAAAGATGGTGCCAACAAAATCTCTTGTGTTTCCACAAATTGGGTGCTCAGTAGTAAAGGTTATGTTCTACACCCCAACCTACAATGCTTTAGAAAGTGGTGTGATGCATAGCAAAACCCAAGACAATTGGGTTTCTGAAAAGGCTGGGACTCCTTTCCTTTTTCATCAGTCACACTGGTCCACTCGGTTAATTAAGCTGCCCAGAATACTGTGAATATGCCATTGTTTAATCCATAAAATGTAAAACCTTCATCACCAAAATGCAGTGGAAGCCTGGTTTAAGATTTTTTGTACACCCACCAGCCCCCACAAGTTTCTCCTTAAGATGGTCTACGTCCCAGCTTGAGTTCAGTGTTAACAGCATCCATGTCACAGATAATTTCCCACTGAGGAAATCAAAAAATCATTGTACTTGACAGTTGGTATGTTTTATCACTACAGTTGATGTAAGTCACTTAAACCTTTTGAAGTCTGATGATGAATATAGGACATAATAATTAATAGTCAACATCATCTTTAAGACTCTGTCTGATATGCATTAATTAGCACACAGGGCCTCTAGATTTGCATCTGCACAAAATCAAAATATGGGGAATTTCCCCCACAGTAATATCACATGCAAATTCAGCACCTAATAGTTATGCAGGTCAAATAGGCCAGGAAAAAGTGCTGCATTTTCAGTAGTCAGCGAAGGAAAGCCAAGTTAGTCATAACAATCTAGGCCATCTGTACTTGTGGATGGCAATAAAGAGGCGGATGCCTGAGAGGAATTAAATAGGCTGTTGCTCTATTCCATAAAGTAACATTTTAAACATGTACTAAAACCAGTGATGAGCAGAATCAGAAATAGTTGTCCAGCCAATGACCTCCAGGGCGTGATCTGCCCCATCATGGCAAGCAGGTTGCCAGCCCAAATACCAGCTGTCCAGGCACTGCTGCCCAGGCAATACCCCACCTCACCATGACCATGACAGCAACTGGAACCGTTCTGACCTCCCACTATCCTCTAGCCCATATGTTACATCGCAAGGTGTCTTACCCACATGAATGGTTTCTCCTTGATCACTGTCCCACTGCCCAAGTTGTGGCAAAGGAAAGGAAACCAATCGGCTCAACTCAGGTTCAACTTGTGCCCCCTTCCCATGCTTTGGGGAAAGGCCACTCACATAGGCCACTCTTGCAATGTATGCATGGAAGATAAGACTATCAGGGCCTTCTAGACACAGTGACTAAATTCTACCTACATAGGCACAGGTGCTATGCCTCCAAATCCCAAGTGGGATGTGTTCTGCTTCACCCAGGGCCTGCAAGTGGACTTCCCATAAGCATCTGGTTAATCACAGTGAGAACACAATGCTGGACTAAATGGCCCATTGGCATGACACAACAGGGCTCTTGTAAAAATTTCCTCCCCACCCCATAAAGGCAGCCAGATACCCTTGAGACAACTGCAACAAACCACAAGAGATATTTTTTGCCTTGCGACTTGCCATTATATTCATTGATTATAGTTTACTAATTCCTTATTGTAATTATCAAGTGTAAACTGTTTCATTATTATTTGCTGATACATAATTTTACTGTTTACTATTATATTCTAATGGATTCGTGAATATTGCTTTATTTGATACAAGTTGTTTATTTTAAAGTTATGTTTTTATTATGACTTTTTTGTATTGGACCAGATTGTTATTAGATGTGTGATCTTTGCTGTCTGTTTTGTTGTTTCTTCAGTTTGTAACCTTCCTTGTGTAATATAGAAAGGCAGTATACAAATTATAAGTGAAATGAAATGAAATGAAATATACTAACTGCATTCCTTACAAATAAAGAGTGCAGTCTCTTTGTTAAACAAATCCATGTTTTTCTTACATTATGCAAATATTGCCATTATGGATTTTGCTGTTTATCCATCTTGCCCTGCAATACTCTAAGGCAGGGATGGGGATCATGTGACCTTTCAGCAGCATCAGACCCAGCCAGCTTGGCCAATGGCCAGGGGCGATGGGAGTAGTTCTGCCACAACAGCTGTAAAGCCACAGGTTCCCTGCCCTTGCTCTAAGGCAAAGGGTGTCTATTAAGCAAGTACAAGGAGAATTAAAATCTAATTATATGAAAGCTGGGTGTTGCATGGCTCAAGCAAGTCCTTCTTCCTATCACCAAGAATTTAAATTCAGAAACAAGAGGCCGACTAATCCGTAACCATGTTTCAGCCCGCATAGCCCAAAGCATTTATTAATGGTCATAAAATTATTCAGCCTATTTTAAAACCTTGCCAGAGAATTACTGCAGTGACCTCCTTCTGCAGTAAATTACACAGGTTGGCTTTTTTGTGCTACGTGAAGAAATATTTCCTTTATACTGGTAATAAATTAACTGCTACTCTATTTCATGGGGTGACCCTTTGCGCTTGTGTTTATATGAGACGGTACAAAGGAGGAGGTGAGCATTTTTCACATTCCCTTTCATACATTTGAATACCATTTCACTGCACAAAAGAAATCTGTTTAGTAAGGCTGTGCAAGCCACCCCAATTCAGTTAGGGGCCGGATTCAGTGAGTGGGGGGCCAGAAGGAGATATTGCAGGCAGAGAGTCTGGCCTGCATTGGCTCCTTCTCCCCTTCTATGCCCACTGCCCAAGCCACATGTTTAATTAGGGCTTAAAACTCTGCTTGAACATGTGGTTGGGCAGTGAGGGGTTGTATACCCTCCAACATTTCTCTGAGGAAAATAGGGTCATCCTATTCCATAATAATAATACCCTGCCCATCTGACTGGGCTGCCCTGGCCACTAAGGGTGGCCCCCAACATATTTTAAAACATAATTAAACATTAAAGAACTTCTCTATACAGGGCTGCCTTGAGATGGATAACTCCATACCCTCCAACATTTCATCTGATAAAAATGGGGACATCCTAAGGAAAAGTGGATCAAATCGGAAACCAGGGCAGCTTCTGTAAATCCAGGACTGTTCCTGGAAAATAGGGACACTTGGAGGGTTTGGAGTTCAGGAGAAAATGCAGGTGGGACCCTTTTCCTGCATCATCTCCATCTTCCTCACCACCCAACTGCATGTTTAATATTTCCCCACTTTTGACAGTCTACATTGACTGGCAGTGACACTCCCATGTTGTGATCAGGGTATTTCCCAGCCCTACTGAGACGTTCCAGGGATAGGATCTGGGCCCGTCTTCATGAAAACTTTGTGCTCCATCACTGATCTATAGCCCCTTTCCAGTTCATGTCTTCCTCCATTCTCCTACCTTTGCTGAATTTGCATAAAGGCAGGAAGTAACCATTATAGTTGCAGCACTGATATGGACATAGTTGCAGCACTGATATGGACACAGTGTCCTTAGCATGTGATCCAAAGAGCTGATGGGCCAGGAGAGTGGGTTGGTCCAGAGGTCAGCCAGTAAAAGCCCTTTGCAACAGCCATGAGAGGGTGTCCTAATTGCCTTCAAAGCTGTGGGGTTTCTCCCTTCAGCCCAGTAAAATGGAAGGACATTTCTCAAACAGGAAAAGGGTATTTCTGATAATGCTTCAGGCATTTTTAATTCTTTATAAAGTCCTGGGCTCTCAGAGGATACAAGAGAGAGAGAAAAACATCCTTTAGCTAAATGCACACTAGATGACTTCAAAGATTAGGAAGGGAAACCAAACAAGTTATTTATAGTCAGATAAAAAGAGAATGATTTTGAGAATGCAGGAGATACATAAATGGAAGGAGTGATGGACAAACCCTTCACAGCTCTATTTGAAATGGGCTCAAAATTTACGAGCTTTTTTTGGCAAGTGCTTGGAAGAAGCTCATTGCTTTCAAGAGTTTACTCTTCCTGCTTTTAATGTTGGTGTGCATGTCCTGATCATGCTGCATGCGTGCATAGTGTGCATTCCCCTGGGAATTGCATTTGGGTTTCACCTGCCCTGCTTCCACCCAGGACAGACAAAAGGGAAGAAAGTATTGTTGTTGTCGTTTAGTCGTGTCCGACTCTTCGTGACCCCATGGACCAGAGCACGCCAGGCACTTCTGTCTTCCACTGCCTCCCACAGTTTGGTCAAACTCATGTTTGTAGCTTCGAGAACACTGTCCAACCATCTTGTCTTCTGTCGTCCCCTTCTCCTTGTGCCCTCCATCTTTCCCAACATCAGGGTCTTTTCCAGGGAGTCTTCTCTTCTTATGAGGTGGCCAAAATATTGGAGCCTCAGCTTCAGGATCTGTCCCTCCAGTGAGCACTCAGGGCTGATTTCCTTAATAATGGATAGGTTTGATCTTCATGCAGTCCAGGTGATGAAGAAGAAGAAGAAGAGGAGGAGGAGGAGGAGGAGTTTGGATTTGATATCCCGCCTTTCACTCCCTTTAAGGAGTCTCAAAGTAGCTAACATTCTCCTTTCCCTTCCTCCCCCACAACAAACACTCTGTGAGGTGAGTGGGGCTGAGAGACTTCAAAGAAGTGTGACTAGCCCAAGGTCACCCAGCAGCTGCATGTGGAGGAGCGGAGAGGCGAACCCGGTTCCCCAGATTATGAGACTACCGCTCTTAACTACTACACCACACTGACTCTCACAAGAGTCTCCTCCAGCACCATAATTCAAAAGCATCAATTCTTCAGTGATCAGCCTTCTTTATGGCCCAGTTCTCACTTCCATACATCACTACTGGGAAAACCATAGCTTTAACAATATGGACCTTTGTTGGCAAGGTGATGTCTTCTTTTTAAGATGCTGTCTAGCTTTATCATTGCTTTTCTCCCAAGAAGCAGGCGTCTTTTAATTTTGTGACTGCTGTCGCCATCTGCAGTGATCATGGAGCCCAAGAAAGTAAAATCTCTCACTGCCTCCATTTCTTCCCCTTCTATTTGCCAGGAGGTGATGGGACCAGTGGCCATGATCTTAGTTTTTTTAATGTTGAGCTTCAGACCATATTTTGCGCTCTCCTCTTTCACCCTCATTAAAAGGTTCTTTAATTCCTCCTCACTTTCTGCCATCAAGAAAGTACTAGGACCAGCAAAAGGAAGCACATATTCACACAGTACATAGTTCAAGTATGGAATCGCTCCCACAGGAGGCAGCAATGGCCATCAACTTTAAAAGAGAATTAGGCAAATTCATGGAGGTAGAAGCAATCACTGGCCACTACCCATGATGGCTATACTTTGCCTCCACAAACAGAGGCAGTATGCTGCTTTATGCCACTGCAGAACAGCCGGGGCAGGGAGGGAATGTTCTTTGCTTGGATCCTGCTTGGAGGCTTTCCAAGGGCATCTGGTTGGCTGCTGTAAGAACAGGATGCTGGACTAGATGAGCCAGTGACCTGATACAGCAGGCCTCTTGTGTTCTTGAAGGACAAATAGCACACAGATGTGTTAAAGAAATGAGAAAAAAATTCTCAAATCTGGAAGATACTCACCAAACAAGAGTGTGGGTGGTCTGGTCACAGAGGAATCAATTGCAGTTTCTTTGAGAGAATAGAACTAACATTTTTTTTAAAAGACATTGACACGTCCTTCTCCAAACCAGCTGCTTTAGAACACTTGTCTGCTGAATGCTTAACATTTGACATTCTGAACCATAGAAGAATTTCTGGAGGAAACAGCTCTCTGTTCATAATATAGTTAAACATAGGATCTGGACAAGTTCATTTTCCAAAATAGGTACATCAGAATTGTGTATTTTTGCACATTGAATTGTGTATTTTTAAGCCATTGCTAATACATATCCTGATTTTCATTTGGAGCCATAAGTGTTTATTATATTTTGCTGACTCTTAGTGATTTATTACTTCAAAAACCATTCAATTCTTAACACAGAAAGATAACATTTTTGAGAGTAAGTCATTATGTTAGCCTCTTCAATGCGGGCAAGAAAATCACCTGGCCACAACAGACATCCTACTAACCTCTCTAACACTTTTGGACTCCATTCAATTCCCAAACTCACAGAAGCACTTATCTATATTTTTCCCCGTAAGCTTTCCTAGGCCTGAAATCTGGTATTAATCTATTTTCTTTTGCAAGAGATTAATGGTGATAGAAAATTTGAATCTAGCTGTTTGTGGACCCATCAGACCCATCATCTCTCTGAACTGTTGAAAGAACAGATATTCCCCTGTTTAGTGTATATGAATCACAAGCTTTGAGGATTCAAAAACAATGAAGATTCCTGTTGCTGGTGCCATCTGTCTTCTCAAAAGCAGTTACGATGAACAACCAAGTCATATTCTCATCCCTATCAAAAGGTCACTTTGTAATTGCATAGGTAAGATCAAAACTGCAGTCCATGGATTAAATGGACTGCAGTTATCGGATTAAATTTTAGTTATGTGAAAAAGCACTTTAATGGGCTATATGGATCAGGAGAGGGAACGATTAAATTACGCAGAGTACTAGCCTTTTGTAGGCATGCAGTTGCTTCTCACTGCAGTTCTTTTTCCTTGTGACAATCTTGAACACACACACACATGTATGTATATATGTATGTATGTGCATAGTGTTCCCTAAGTAGTTATCTTATGCCAGTGTCCTGCTTCCCAGTAATCAATATTCTGATCAGCAGCAGATTTCCAAGGCCTTTGATGAGAGTGCCAGCAAATGCAGAGAAAAATTATTATGGGACTCCAATATGTGGCTGAATCCTCTTCAGCTGCATTCCAGTCAGATATCTGAATTTCATAGTGTCAGAGCAGGACAAATTTTGTGCAGGCACCATTCCCGCTCTTAAAAAAGCTTTTTAAAAAATAAAATAAAAACCTTTAAAAATGTAAAAAATTCACCACTGGTCTATTTGCACATTAGCCTCCCCTCGCCCCAGCATTTTACCAGTGCAGTTCTCCCAAGAAAAACTCTGAAAATATCCTAAGAGAATGCAACTCCAGAATGGGTTCCAAAAACCATGCAGGAAATATTGAACTGCAAAATCTGGAGCAGAATCCAGTGGAAGCAGATTCCTTAAGCATCGCAATCCCCTTAAACTGGAGGTGGCAGCAAATATACCCTGGAGTCTGAGACTAATAATGCTTGCAAAACATCTGCTATACTAGTACCAAATTTTACAGTACAGTTATTGAAGTTATTAATTGCTTGTTTCCTGCACTTAAGACTAAGCAAGCGTATTTTTTCCCTTTTCTTAATCTTTTATTGTGAGTTCATTGGGTAAAATATTGGCCATGGCAGCACAGTCCCTGATTGGTTAATAGAGTTTCCATGGCTACTATGAATGTGTCTTGCCTTTTTTACACCATCCTTGGGGGGGGGGGATTCTGTTTGTGTGTTTTGTCCTCCAAGACAAAGTATGTAATGGAATACAAAGGTTCATCTAATGGCACAGGAGCAGCATATCTGCAATCTAGGTGCAATGGAATTACAGGATAGCTCTGCTTATGTTTTTATTAAAGCAAAGTAGAAAGTTCAGAATGCCGAAAACTAGGTAGAAGGTAAAGGGACCCCTGACTATTAGGTCCAGTCATGGACGACTCTGGGGTTGTGGCGCTCATCTCACTTTACTGGCCGAGGGAGCCGGCATACAGCTTCCAGGTCCTGTGGCCAGCATGACTAAGCCGCTTCTGGCGAACCAGAGCAGAGCATGGAAGCGCCGTTTACCTTCCCGCCGGAGCGGTTCCTATTTATCTACTTGCACTTTGACATACTTTCAAACTGCTAGGTTAGCAGAAGCAGGGACTGAGCAACAGGAGCTCACCCCATCGAGGGGATTCAAACCGCCGACCTTCTGATTAGCGAGTCCTAGGCTCTAGGTGCGAGTCCACCAGCATCCCACTGCCGAAAAACTAAACTGCGTATGTTTTCTGTTAAGAATCTTACAAATATTGCAGGAATAGTATTGTCTTTCCTTGGTCATATTTTAGTGCAACTACTAATCTAACTAAGGCACTGTGTTGTTGCTTTTCAAAGGAGGTAGGGGCATTTTTGCTAAATGGTTTCTAAATCGCTTCTGAATTGTCAACCAAGTTTGTGAGCAATGTGAGGCAGACAGACAGACAATCATGCAGTTTAACAGCATCAAAACATATCTCATTTTCCTGGAACCGAAGGCGGAAATTGGTTTATATCAGTCAGTCAGTACAGTTTGCTCTGAAGCAAGAAAGAAATTAAATAAAGATTCCCAGGAAACTTTAGGACATTTCGAAAGATTGATTTTCCATATTTTTCTAACTTAAAATGGTTAATATTAGAAAAATCCCCAAAGCATTGCATTATTCTTTTATACATAAGCAAATGATGCCACAATTGAAAACAGTTACAATTTATTAAATATGCTAATTTGTATTGCTTTATTTCCATACAGATCACTCTCTGTTTTGGTGGGTTTTCACCAATAATTCTTTCTACTGCCTTCCCTTCTGAATACAAGTGTTCACTGATGCACAATTGTTACAGCAAATTCTATCAATGCAAAAAAAAAAAGTGTTCACTATATAGTAAATTAGCAGCAGTAGTAGCAGCTATTGGCGTGGCACAGGTAGGGCTAGATTGCTGCCTTACAAATGCCGCACTTTGCAGTCACTTACTGAGAAGAAGAGAGGAAGGGGCAAGTCATAGGGCGCTAAACATGGTGTGGCTGCAGTGGTGGGAATATCGTATTGGCTGTGATACTTCTGTGCCCACACCAAGCTGAACTCCTGCTGCCTTGTTGCTCCCACTCTCATCTTGGTAAGCAGCACTGATGTGCAACAACACTAGGGAGGGAAGTCAGCACCCCAGTTCCACCTGCAATCAGAGGCGTAGCAAGGTCAGGTGGTACCCAGTGCGAAAAATTTTTTGTCACACCCCCCCACACACACACACATTGACCAGCGGTGACATTCGGCACACCACCCACCTACAATTTCCAAGTCTCCCCCAAACTGTCAAAATGAAGACAAAGTGGTACAGCTTCCCCCGAGCGGCTGCCCGCCCATGACTCCCAAGCCTCCCCCGAGCTGGCAGAACAAAGGGGGGTGGCACCGGTAAAGCTGTGCCACTTTGCTAGTGGCCTTCTCCCCTGTAGCCTGCAATGCTACAAGCACAATGTGGTCTTTGCCATAATCCACTCAATCCAATGTGTCCAATAGACCCATTCATCTCAATCTCATATTGGGGAATGTTCTACTTATACAGACCCTAGTGCAGAAATGCATTGCAATTTTGAGGAATTCTTAGTCCAATATATAATAATAATAATAATAATAATAATAATAATAATAATAATTATTATTATTATTATTATTATTATTATTTATTATTATTTATAGCCCGCCCATCTGGCTGAGTTTCCTCGGCCATTCTGGGCGGCTCCCAATCAAATGTTAAAAACAATACAGCATTAAATATTAAAAACTTCCCTAAACAGGGCTGCCTTCAGATGTCTTTTAAAAATAGGATAGCTGCTTATTTCCTTGACATCTGATAGGAGGGCGTTCCACTAGCGAGAAGGCCCTCTGTCTGGTTCCCTGTAACCTCACTTCTCGCAATAAGGGAACCGCCAGAAGACCCTCAGTGTTGGATCTCAGTGTCCGGGCAGAACGATGGGGGTGGAGATGCTCCTTCAGGTATACAGGACCAAGGCCGTTTAGGGCTTTAAAGGTCAGCACTAACACTTTGAATTGTGCTCGGAAACATACTGGGAGCCAATGTAGGTCTTTCAAGACTGGTGTTATGTGGTCCTGGCGGCCACTCCCAGTCACCAGTTTAGCTGCCGCATTCTGGATTAATTGCTGTTCCCGGGTCCCTTCAAAGGTAGCCCCATGTAGAGCACATTGCAATAGTCCAAGCGGGAGATAACCAGAGCATGCACCACTCTGGTGAGACAGTCTGCGGGCAGGTAGGGGCTCAGCTTGCATACCAGATGGAGCTGGTAGACAGCCACCCTGGACACAGAATTAACCTGCACCTCCAGGGACAGCTGTGAGTCCAAAATTACTCCCAGGCTGTGCACCTGGTCCTTCAGGGGCACAGTTACCCCATTCAGGACCAGGGAGTCCACCACACCCGCCCGTTTATCCATTAGCTGCCATCCATCCTCCAGCCACCTCCAGGTACTCACACAGCACATTCACCGCTTTCCCTGGTTCTGAATTAAAAGGGAGGTAGGGCTGGGTGTCATCTGCATACTGATGAACACCCAGCCCAAACCCCCTGATGATCTCTCCCAGTGGCTTCATATAGATATTAAAAAGCATGGGGAAGAGGACGGAACCCTGAGGCACCCCACAAGTAGAGAAGAAGAGTTTGGATTTGATATCCCGCTTTATCACTACCCTAAGGAGTCTCAAAGCGGCTAACATTCTCCTTTCCCTTCCTCCCCTACAACAAACACTCTGTGAGGTGAGTGAGGCTGAGAGACTTCACAGAAGTGTGACTAGCCCAAGGTCACCCAGCAGCTGCATGTGGAGGAGCGGGGAATCGAACCCAGTTCACCAGATTGCGAGTCTACCGCTTGTAAGAGCCCAGGGGTCTGGACACCACTTTCTGGACATGGCCCAGGAGAAAGGAGTGGAACCACTGTATAACAGTGCCCCCAGCTCCCAACCTCTCTAGACAGTCCAGAAGGATGTTATGTCAATGGTGTCAAAGGCCGCTGAGAGATCCAGCAGGACTAGGAAACAGCTCTCACCTTTGTCCCTAGCCTGCTGGAGATCATTGACCAGCACGACCAAGGCAGTTTTAGTCCCATGGTGAGGCCTGAATCCGGACTGGAAGGTTTCCAAATGGTCTGCATCCTCGGGGGTAACAGATTGGAACTGATCCCATGTAGCATGACTAGACAGGACTCTAGCACTCTCCCGCCCCAGCCCTGCTCCCATGGTAGAGTTTACCACCTTCTGAATTTGAGCAACTTTATCTGCAAAAAACTTTGCAAAAGCATTGCAGGAGATCCTGGGGTCCCTACCAGGCCCCGGTGATGAAGGTGGTTCCAATAGATTGCGAACTACCTGAAAGAGTCTCCTGCTGCTGTTTTCTGCAGATGCAATAGAGGCGGTGAAGAAGGTCCTCTTTGCCGTTGCCATTGCCACTTGGTAGGCTCAACATTAAGCTCTAGCCCGTGTCCAGTCTGATTCAGAATGAGTTTTCCACCACCTGCACTCTAGCTGTTTCAACGATTGTTTCATTTCTCTCAGCCACGGGGCTGTCTGGGCTCCATGAAATTGGAAAGGCCGCTTCGGAGCCAGATAGTAAATAGCCCTGGTTAACTCCGCATTCCTGCGGGCCACCAGGGAATCAGCTGAAAGGCCATCAGTATGCGATAAAACATCCCATACCACTCTCTGGAAGCCAATTGGATCCATTAAGTGGCGGGGGCGGACCATCTGAATCGGTCCCACCTCCCTGCACAGGTGAAGGGTCATGGAGAAGTCCAGTTGCATCAGGAAGTGATCTGACCATGGCACTTCTTTTGTTTTGCTTTTACTTAATGTCAGATCACCAACATCCGAAGAGGAAACCACCAGGTCTAAGGCATGTCCACAGCTATGAGTTGGGCCAAAATTATTCAGGGACAGCCCCATGGAGGCCATGCTTTCCACCAAGTCCCGAGCAGCCCCTTGTAAGTTCGTATCGGCATGGATGTTAAAATGCCCCAGGACAACCAAACTAGGTGTCTCCAGGAGCACATCCGCCATGACCTGAAGCAGCTCGGGCAGGGAATCCTTGGTGCAGCGGGGAGGTCAATACACCAAAAGGAATCCTGTACTGCCCCTATTGCCCAACTTCCAGAACTACTGGAATACTGTGTTTAATATTTGTACATCTACCTGTGTACACATGGGACACGGGTGGCGCTGTGGGTAAAACCTCAGCGCCTAGGACTTGCCGATCGCATGGTCGGCGGTTCGAATCCCCGCGGCGGGGTGCGCTCCCGTTGCTCGGTCCCAGCGCCTGCCAACCTAGCAGTTCGAAAGCACCCCCGGGTGTAAGTAGATAAATAGGGACCGCTTACTAGCGGGAAGGTAAACTGTGTTTCCGTGTGCGGCTCTGGCTCGCCAGAGCAGCTTCGTCACGCTGGCCACGTGACCCAGAAGTGTCTGCGGACAGCGCTGGCTCCCGGCCTATAGAGTGAGATGAGCGCACAACCCTAGAGTCTGTCAAGACTGGCCCGTACGGGCAGGGGTACCTTTACCTTTACCTGTGTACAGTTCTAGTCACTTCACCACCAAAAGGATATTGTAGAGTTGGGGAAAGTTCAGAAAAGGGCTAAAATTAAAATGATCAAGGAGATGGAGCAACTCCCCCTGTGAGGAAAGTTTGCAGCATTTCGGACTTTGTGAGCAAATTCTGCTGGTGAATTTCCCACAGGCACCTGGTCAACTACTCTGAGAACAGGATGCTGGACCAGATTTGGCCATTGGCCTGATCCAGTAGGCTCTTCTTATGCTCCTATGCTCCGTACTGAATTACCATAGCAAACATCTAGGCACAGTTTTAAAATGAGTGTCTTGGAGAAACATGATGGGCAATGTGTGTTAATGGTTAAACACACATTGCCCATCATGTTTCTCCAAGACTCTCATTTTAAAACTGTAGCCTTGTAGAAATCCATTAATATCTCAACAATGAAAAATGCTCCTATGTGTATATCGGGAATCAATGGGGGAAGATGTGGATTTACAATTAACATTATTGGTTTTTCAATAACACTGAAAATTACATCAAAAAGAACCTTGAAGATGAACCCCTGACTTTGTTATTGTTTCTGATTAACATCTTCCAGTGTTAATTCAAATTTATTTATCTGCTGTTTTCCAGAGACAGGGGACAGGCAGAGCTGAGAGCCTTTAGCTGTAGCTAGGCCAACTGGGAACAGTCTGGGAAGCTGTAAGAGAGACCATAGTATCATTGTTTGGGATTCTAATGCAGGATCAGCCCTTTGGCTGTTTTTAGGCTATGCTTGCTTCCAATAGGTTCTACTTTTGTCCTTGTAAATAAAACATTTAACAAATATTTATTTATTTATTTATTTACGGCTATTAGCCCATAAAGTATGTACAAACATAAAAGCACAGAGGCATAAAAACCGATATATCCGACAACAGAAGGTGAACACCACGATGCAAGGGTGGGTCATTGAGCAGAGCCAAATAACAGCTTGGGGCCCGGAGAGCTCCAAGGGACGGTTCACAGAAAAAGGAAAACTGAAGACGAGATCCGACATGGACTCTCATCATAACTGTCCGGTTAGTTTTTGATGTTGTTGTTGTTTTTTGGTGGTTTTTGTGTGTGAGATAACCGCATTCAGGAATCTCGCCACCTGCAGAGTTACAGAAGGATCTGTATCCTGCAAAAGCAGTGCGGCGTGTGACTCAACAGGCCTGCCAACCAAGCGCAGTAAAGCAGGACCCAGGAATTTAGTCCTGGCTATGCTATGTAGGGGACAGTTGAACATTATATGTGGAAGAGATTCAACAGTTTTCCCGTCACACACGCATAGCGGAGACACCAAACCCTTGGAAAATCTGTGGCTCAGCAGGTTCGATGGAAGGACATTGAACCTTGCACGAATAAATGCAAGTCGGTGTGGTACAGATGAAAGAGATGACATGTAAGATGGAAGGCCAAGTGGTGGGGTTATTCCGTGATACCTGGGGGAGCAGACACCCCCACCCCTGGCGAGGTTGTGTTGGTTTTCAATGTCTGCTAATCTTTGTTCGATAAGGCTTTTGGCTGAGCGTAAGTTCATCTTTAAGGAGTCCGCTGGGGAAATTCCGATGCTCAGAAGTTTGGCATGGATTTTTCCTACCCACGGATTGACAAAGTCGTCCCGCCAGAGGCACTGAAAAAGGTAATGGTCGGGAAGCCTATGCCAGCTGGACAGCCAATAGCCAAAGACTCGCTTCCAGATGACAGTCTCCAATGATGCAATCCTTAGCTCCAGACGTATGGCTGCGTTGCTCACACACATGGGGAGTTTCAGGAGGCGACGGAGAAACTGATTCTGCAAAACAAAGACATCACAAGTCTCTGGCTGGCTCTCTTGTTCTCACCCAAAGGAAGGTCCATTCTTTCGTGCTTCTCCTGACCTAGCATGCTATCCTTGGGTGTCTCAATGCTTGGGGAAGTGTGGAGTACTTAACAGTACATTTTGACGAGTGAGAATTTAAAATGTTGCACCTGCTAGTACAGTAGTACATTTTTCAAAGATACTGCCGCAGCTCACAATGAACTCCTAGTCCAGTAGCTCTGGCAATCTATGGTTGGGGAGAGAAATTCAGTTCAGTTCACACGTAATGTGAATGTACCTAATATGCATTTTCTGAAACAATGCATGAACCAAAATCCTCTACACCAAATGTTGCAATGAAGTTCTCTAGCCAAATAATGTAAACAAATCAAAAAACATGTAAAGTTTGCATAAAATTGCATCTCTTCATGATAATAACGTTAATAAATGCATTACACTGGGGAAAGGCTCTGCAGAAATGTGTATATTGGACAAAATTGCATACAACCATGTGTTTCTTAAGTAAATATTTGCTGATGAAATACAGAGAACTGAATTTAGGATTGGAAAAATGAGAAACCAAGAGAACCCAATGTGCAGATGGTGCTCCAGAGCAGTCATTCATTCTCTTCAGTGTTATGCAATATTCTGCAGACATGGTAGAGATTCACATACCGTATATTCCTTCCACATATAATTTCTGTCTTGCCTTTGTCAGAGCTTTCAATCATGGCAAAAATATTTTCTGCCATTTGTCCATATGATTAAAGCATCTTCTAACAGACATGGCAGCAACATAAGGACAAATTGTGAATTGGGTTTGAGGAAACAATTACGTCAATTGACCAACATGGGAGTCCCGGTAACATATTCATATAAAGCATGCATTAACTAAGGATCATTTGCATGTACCTTGCATTGTCTGTCACATCTTGAATACATGGTTCAGACTTCACATAGGTACTGGCAGAAAACAGGTTCCCTTAACAGGGTTATATGGAGCTCCTTTGTATGGTTCTAAGCACAAGCCTGCAACTGGGTTTTTGGTGAGCTAAGGGAAGACAAAAAGAAAGCCTCCAGGAGCCACCAAGAAATATGTCCACGTCAAAATTAATGAATTAAAGGCAAAGACATGCTTGCAGAGTGAATGAAACAATGACTGCTCATGTCTGCCATCAATGCTGACAAGTCTTCTTTTGCACTGTGTGCTCTAAAACCCGCTAATGCCTAGAAGGCTAGAATGAGAAGTTAACCGATTTGTATTTATATTAATGTTAGAGACTAGCTGAATATTTGCAATGATTTCATCTCCAGGATGTGGAACATACTACCCAGAGCTGCCGGCTTTCTCTGCCTCTCTCTCTTTCCTCCTCCAATCTTACTCAATATAATTGGAAATGTAAATGAATACTTAATAAGTTACATAGCCTTCCGCATATCTTAATAATCAGGATGGGTATGCCTTGCCCTTGTCATTAGAATCATGCTGTGCAGGTGAATTTTACATTAGAGCCATCATATTAACTGGGGGGATGGGGCAAAGGAACATTTCAGTACCATATCCATCACAAAGTCATTACATCAGTGAAATAGAAGTTCAAATGTTCGTCTATAAATCAATAGGAACAACAGCCAAAATAATATATAATTTTAAATGACAAAAATGTTCATTTTCATTGCTATACTATGCACAAACAACCCAGTTCCAAGTAATCACTAGTAGTGATCACAATAAAAATAATGTTTTATATACATATGCATACATGAGTACACATGCATGTGTATGTGATATATATATATATATATATATATATATATATATATATATATATGACATATATACAAGTAATCTTATGAATGTATTCATCTGTAATAAATTCCTAATAAGTGGTCAGACTACCAGTTAGCTTAGAGACCATTTTTCATCACATGCAGGTTCTCCGACGGTTGTCCCTTAATCACGTTAAAGTCTTCAAAGTTGCTTTCCCTGAGCCACAAGCTGTGATATGAGATTATTAACGGAACTTCACTTGATCCTAGTTTCTGGTCTTTGGGGAGAAGGAAGAAGCAGTGGATCAAAGAGAGATGTTAAGTCTTAATAGATTCTGGCAGAAAGATCTATACCAAAGTGCAAGGGAGCTCTACCAGGTGCATTGGTATTGATACTGCATCCAATTATTTCAATAATATATTTAGGATGGATTCCATTAAAATAATGTATTGCTGTGCCCTGCAAAATTAAATTAGCTTCCCAAATCATAGCTATGCTGTAAAGGTGTGCGTTATATAATGGAAAGAAAACACTGCTTGATTTCAACACCTCAGGATATGTAATACAGTGAGCCCGCAAATTACATGCACCTTCACCTTTGTGCTTGGCAATTTAAATAATAATAATAATAAGGGATCAGAAAGAGGGTGAGTGTCCAGGAAAAATGACTTTGGCAATTCTAGCCACCATTGAATCCAATGTGTTTTGACTATATGTGATTTTGGTTTTAGGCGAAATGAATAATAATAAAAAATTAAATAACATTGTCCAGTAGCACCTTAGAGACCGATTAAGTTTGTTCTGGGTATAAACTTTTGTGTGCACGCACACTTCTTCAAGTACACTGAAACAGAAGTCACCAGACCCTTATATATAGTGGGAGGGTGGGGTGGGGTTTTTCTCAGAAGAGTAGTAGGAAATGGGTGATTGACTCAATGGGTATGGTAAACCTGCTGACGACTGTTAACGACTGCAATTAGTCCTACAGGAAAAAGCAAGGGATAGTATTGTTGTTATTTGGTCATTTAGTCGTGTCTGACTCTTTGTGACCCCATGGACCAGAGTACGCCAGGCACTCCTGTCTTCCACTGCCTCCGCAGTTTGGTCAAACTCATGTTTGTAGCTTCAAGAACACTGTCCAACCATCTCATCCTCTGTCGTCCCCTTCTCCTTGTGCCCTCAATCTTTCCCAGCATCAGGGCCCCACCATCCCACCAGAGAGTCTTCTCTTCTCATGAGGTGGCCAAAGTACTGGAGCCTCAGCTTCAGGGTCTGTCCTTCCAGTGAGCACTCAGGGCTGATTTCCTTAAGAATGGATAGGTTTCATCTTCTTGCAGTCTATGGGACTCTCAAGAGTCTCCTCCAGCACCAAAATTCAAAGGCATCAATTCTTCAGCGATCAGCCTTCTTTATGATCCAGCTCTCACTTCCATACATCACTACTGGGAAAACCATAGCTTTAACAATTTGGACCTTTGTTGGCAAGGTGATGTCTCTGCTTTTTAAGATGCTGTCTAGGTTTGTCATTGCTTTTCTCCCAAGAAGCAGGTGTCTTTTAATTTCGTGACTGCTGTCACCATCTGCAGTGATCATGGAACCCAAGAAAGTAAAATCTCTCACTGCCTCCATTTCTTCCCCTTCTATTTGCCAGGAGGTGATGGGACCAGTGGCCATGATCTTCGCTTTTTTGATGTTGAGATTAAGACCATATTTTGTGCTCTCCTCTTTCACCTTCATTAAAAGGTTCTTTAATTCCTCCTCACTTTCTGCCATCAAGATTGTGTCATCTGCATACCTTAGGTTGTTGATATTTCTTCCAGCAATCTTAATCCCGGTTTGGGATTCATCCAGTCCAGCCTTTTGCATGGTGAATTCTGCATATAAGTTAAATAAGTGGGGAGACAATATACAGCCTTGTCGTACTCCTTTCCCAATTTTGAACCAATCAGTTGTTCCATATCCAGTTCTAACTGTAGCTTCTTGTCCCACATAGAGATTTCTCAGGAAACAGATGAGGTGATCAGGCACTCCCATTTCTTTAAGAACTTGCCATAGTAAGGGATAGTATGTAGATGACCAAAAATAGCTTTAGCATGTGTAATGAGACAAGAATCCAATACTGTATCTCTATTCAGACAAGGTCTCTCCATAGTTTTCAGTTTAGTAATAAGTTGTAATTCAGCAACTTCTCATTCTTTTTCCTTTTTCTTTTTTAAGTATTTATTGGGTTTTATAACAAATAAATGCAAATCTCATTCATTATAATATGTACAAATGTTCTCCCTCTCCTCCTTCGGACTTCCCTCAACTCCCTCTCTACTGAGTCATTTGGTTTTATTTCTTGTATCCTGCTTTGTATCAAAGTAAATTCCTTTGTCATTCTCTAAAATGCCTGTTACTATAATAAAGTTGTGGACGTTTATTCAAACTCTGCCAGTGAGTCCAGTCCATTTTGTTGTTTCTGCAAATAAACTGTAAATGGTTCCCAAACTCTTTTACAGTCCTTTTTGCCCTTCTCTCTTAATTTATCTGTTAGCTTAGCCAATTCTGCATAGTTCATCAGTTTTTCTTGCCATTGTTCTTTTGATAGTATTTCTTCCATCTTCCAGTATTATGCAATCAAGATTCTTGCCGCTGTTGTAGCATACATAAATAATGTCCATTTTTTCTTTTGGCAGTTCTTGATTGGAGATACCTAGTAGAAAGGCTTCAGGATGTTTACCAAAGTTCATTTTAAACATTCTTTTCAATTCATTATATATCATTTCCCAATATTTTTAAAATACATTTGCATTCCCACCACATATGATAAAATGTACCTTCCTTTTCTTTACATCTCCAGCATCTGTTATTTTCTTTCTTAAACATCTTTGCCATTTTCACTGTTGTAATATACCATCTGTACATCATTTTCATGTAATTCTCTCTTAATAACATGAAATCTGTAAATTTTATATCCACTTTCCACAGTTTTTCCCAACTTAGCAACTTATCTTTCAAGTCTATTTCTGAAATTATTTTGTAATAAGACAGCTGCTTTGAGATCCTGTATTGAATGCCCTGGGACTCTGTTCTGAAACTGTATGCCATCAGTGCATTATTATTATTATTATTATTATTATTATTATTATTATTATTATTATTTGTTAAGAAGGCCTCAGGTTAGCTGCCCCTTCAATTTGATCCTTGGCTTTATATCTACACAACAAAATGGGGCAACACTACAATGACAGGTGCATAATTGCAGCAGCCCAAAGATTAGCTATTTTTATTTATTTCAACTGCATCAGACCAACACAGTTACCTCCGTTAATTTTGCACAAGCTTTTCTGACTATCTGAATAAGAACAATAAAGATGAAATAGAATTTTGAATGCATTTAACAGTAGGACAGTAAGTTTGTTCCAACTGCCTTCTAGGGGAAGATGTAGGCACTTGGTTTCATTACAGCCACTCAGAAAGAAAGTGCCTTAACACAGTCCTATTCATTCTTGTATGCACTGAGATTTTCTAACACGCTCAAAGCATGACCTACTTAAAAGCCCGCGTCTTTTTGATTAAGGTTGCAAAGATTAAAAAATGTGCATCCCAGCTAGTTACAGGTTATGAACAGGCAGTCCTGCCTAGAGCCTTATTAGGTTTAGCCTCAGTTTGTGCACAATCTATATATTACTCACTGTGCGCTACAGCCAGGACTAATGAACTGGTGACACTTTTCCGAGACTCTGGGGAGATCACTTTGCATGATCATTTGCAGCAGAAGTCAAAGTGGCATCATTTCTCCTTTTCAAGGAAAAGCAGCAACTGGATGAAGCAAATGAGCCCATGTGCATTTGCTAGGTTTGATTCCCTCACCACAAACAACAGTGTGCTTTGTTTCACCTTTATCCAGTCTCCATTCTTTATTGCTGGTATCTATTTTCTCCATTGGACACAGAGCTGCCCCCAAAGCCAAGTAACTGATGTCTGACTTCTCTAGGAACATAAGATAATGACAGCCTTGTATTGAGTCAAACATCTGGTCCAGCTATCTCAGTATTGTCTACACTGATAGCAGCTGCTCTCTGGTGTCTCAGATAGGGTTCTCAGCCCTGCCCAGCTGTCCTTGGTGATTCCCCAGTGACTGTCTTTCCCCCTTTGCTCCTGATTTGGGGAAGCAGCAAGGCAGATTCTGCAGCAGGACACTCCCCACAATCGAAGGGGTCAGTCCAACCTCTGTCACTAAGGTGGCCACTTACGCATCACCAAGAAAAACAGGACAAAGGGGGACACATCTGTGTAAAATCTCACATGCATATTTATGGGGGATATTCAACTAAGTTTGACTCAGGGCACACTCACTGAAATTAATGGAACTAATGTAGTCAATGTTCATTAATTTCTATAGGTTAGGTCTGAGTCAAACTTCATTGATTACTGCCCTATATGTACAGATGCAAATTTAGAAATCATTACTATAAGGTCAGTAGGAAACAACTCTTCTCACCCTAGCAGGAAAGATTATGACCAGTTGACTTGTGTGTCTGCTCAGTCTGCTATCCAGATGGGCAACAGCACAGCTCCTGCTCTTCCTTCTTTTGGTCCTTTTCCTTAAACCAGACTAGGATCAGACAGCCCTACCAATGGAGGACAACCATTCAGCTTCTGTAAAATAGGATACACGTCCAATCTGTCTACCATTGGCACATACACTAAGTAGTATTAAGAAATTGGCTCTTATGTTCACTTGATCTCAGCATGGTAGACAAGCATGTGGAATGCCAAGCTGACTTAGACACAATATCTTCCAAAGGTTGTTGAGCAGCAATCAGTAGACCCCATGAAATGGAATCGGATGGGTTCACAGTTACTATGTTTCATGTATCTCCTTGGTGATCTATTAAAAATAACTATCTTTCTCATTATAATTACTACTATTACTTTGCTTTTTATTCCTATTACCAGTATGTACTTTATTTTTAATATGAATAAAATATTATTATAATAAAGAAAAAATTTGCTTGAATCTCAAGGCCTCTGAGTTTGATTAGGAATCCATATTTTGTTATTGTTCCTTATTCTTTGTGCTTCAGTAAGGGCTCTCAACCAATTAAAGAAGACTTTTAATCAATTTACTGTCTGGTTTTTAAGTGGTTTTAAACCATTTAAAAGGTTAATTGCTCAACTTAATCAGGTTCAAACAAATGTACACACCACAATGCCTTAAAGGAAATGTGCTGTTTTCTTTTAAGATATTCCGCAGAAAAACTAAAGGAAAAGGACAGCTTTCCTTTAGTATAAAATAATTTAGAATTTGAAAAATTCTGATTGCTTTCTCCCATAAACTAGAATGAAGCAATAAATATAAGTTTATTTTTAAAAATATGCACTATACACATATTGCATAGTTTGAGGCTGCAATTTTATTCGTACTTACATAGAGTAAGTCCCAGTAAAATGAATGGGACTCACATCTGAATAAACATGCATAGGATGGCATTGTATGTATGATCTTTACAGTGACATAAAATGATGTCCACATGCCTAGCAATGGAATTCCACTTGGACAAGATCTCCTGCTTCTCTTTTTCTCCCTTCAGCTACCCCAAAATCACATTTTGGGGGCAGCAAGGCTCCAGGAGGAATCCCGTTGTGGCTGCACACACTGCTCATGCTATGTTGCATCTCACCCTACAAGTTTTAAATTATACACATAATGTAAATCAACAAAATAATATAGATGGGATTCACTGTGGGTCTTTCTCGGATTAAGACTCACTGTTTTTACTCTCTAAAATTTACACTCAATAATTTGTTTCTGTGAAATGCATAAGATTGCCTTCCTTGTGGTTTCTGCCCTTTCCCCCCATAAAATATTGCATAGTGGGGGGAAGATCTGACAAAAAATGTTGGCTTCCATAATAACAAGCTATCTATAAATGTCCAAGTCCTACAGGTTAATGGTGGGAAATAAATTTTAACTAAAACTTTCATTGATTAAATACGCATTGAAAAACTTGCAGAGCTAGCCAGTTTTGGAAAGAAAATCTGCCAAACTTCCAGAAAGTGATCTGAAGTAATGTTGTGTCATCAGATTTAACAGAATCTAGGAAATTCTGCTGGCTGTGGAGTGATTCAAAGACACCTCAGGTCACAGGTAGCAATGTGGTGTTGGCTGTAGATATTGTTGGACTACAGCACACATCAGCCCAAACTTGCATGGCCACCTTTTGCATACGGCACTCGTTTTATGCAATCTGGAGGTCATGCAACGTTTTCAAGCCTTTTCTTCTATAAGTGCACATAAATTGACACAATCAATTCAGCGAAGTGTTTCAGAATTAAAAGGTCCACCACCAAGATACACATTAAATATGCAATCAAGATTTGGATTCTGGACAAATTGTAATATAAAGAACACGTTTCCTTTCCAACATGAAAAAATGTCTTATATGGAAATTCAATATACGAGTAACATTAAGCATCTGGGGGGGGGGGGGTAAAGCTAACTTTAAAGTAGAACAAGAAATTATTGTGCATGCTACAAACTTTTGGTGAGACCCAAAGGTATAGTGTAAATCAGTTTGGCTTGGTCAAAGGTCCTAGAACAGGGTGATCCACCAATAATTTTTTGATTCTGGTTTCTCCTCCTCTTTTTTTCTTCCTGGGCCAAGAGGAAGATAAGCCCAGCACTTTAGAATTACTTCACTCGGAACTGAGAGAAGAGCTATCTCATGTTTAGTACTTTTTCCATTCCTTTAATCTTTTTAAAATGATGACTGGAACCTCAATGTACTTTCTGCCTAGTACCAAATGGCATTTTTGGATATTGTAAAAGCTACCGTTAGGCAATCATACTATTTTAGTTTCATGAGGCACACATGAGATCCTCACGTGACAAGAGGTAAGCTCTTAGAATTTAGAGCTTGGATTAAATCTGTGCTTGATGTCTATGAAGAATCCTATTTTTAGGATGAGTTACCAAAATCCTTGAATAGTTTAATATGAATAAGCTCCTGTCTTACAAAGACAAATGAGTGGCCTTGTGTGGTTTTTCCCCCTGCCCCAAATTACATTGTATTGAACCACATTTGTCATCCGGTCCCTTGCCAAACAGTGCTCCATTAGCTTAAACTAATCAGTCTGAGGCAGATGGCAATTTGACAGAAAGAGAGATGGCGAGCTGACAGCTTTCCCTCAAAACATGGGGCACACACTGTGTTTCAAGTGCCAAGCTACCTTGACATTTAATTTTAAAAGTAACTTAGTATAGCTCTTGCACACACACACAAATAAATAAAATAAAAAACCCAGATGTCTCTGCAAAATCAATTTAGCTTTATTTAAACCAGAAATCTTGATGCCTGGAAGCCAAATCTCTTTGCTTTTTTTTTTTAAGAATCTGTTTTGTTGCCATAGGGGATATTGATGGTATTAAAAATGCATAGTGAATGGTCTAGGCCATTGGATTTGTCCCTAGAGAGGTACAGAAAATAATAGTGTTTAATAAGCAACATGAAGTGCTATGAATGCACAAGTATATTGCTGCTATAATTAGCAAGCAATAGGGCTAGCATTTTTTCCAGCAAGTTTACATGCAATAACTGTATGAGCACAGAGTATTATACATAGCTGTGTCACCAACGATTATCCCCAAGGCAGCAAAATCCCCGATGAGGACACATTGTTAGCCTTCATGGGATTGATTCCTTTCTTTGCAGCTCATAATGTGGCAGAGATTCAGCTCCCAAGATCAGCTATTCTATAAACATTGCAATAATCTTGGACAGAAATTAGAGTTCATATTCACTTGGCATTGCATTGTAGCTGAACTCTTATCCTTTGTGGCTTATTAAATCTATGAGCGGGGGGCAGATATCCAGCTGGGTCCAGGAGGCTGTAAATGTCTTGAGAGAGGGAGCAATTCCAGCTTCTGAAACCACAATCTAGCCTCTTGAGAAGAAACCTAGTCTGATCCCAGAAGATGTCAACTATTGCAGGCCAGCAGAAGTCATTCTCTTTCTGGGCAAGGTGCTTGAGAGAGTTGTGGTTGACCAACTTCACTCTTGAATGAAACTGATTTACTAGAACCATTTCAGCTGGGCTTCTGGCATTGTTTGGTGCTGCCTTTGGGACATTGTGCTGCCTTTGGGGTGACCTCTGCCAAGAGAAACAGGGGGTGTACAACCCTGCTGGTTTACTTGGAGTTCTCAGTGGTTTTCAGTACCATCAACCAAGGTATACCTGTGTGAGTTTGGTGTGGGAGAGACCCCTTGGTGGTTGTCTTTTTGCTACCTGGATGGCCAGAAGGTGAGGCAGTAGCAGTGGCGTAGCGTGGGTTGTCAGCACCCGGGGCAAGGCAAGTAATTTGCGCCCCCTAACCCGTGGATTTGCCCTAACCCCAGATGTTGCGCCCGGTGCGGCCGGGCCGCCCTGCACCCCCCACGCTACGCCACTGGGCAGTAGCACCAATGCTTGACACCTTGGGGTCAAATAACTAAATAATACCTACAGCACTGAATTGCTGGAAATCCAGCCCTCCTCTCATTTACTGTAGCAGATGATCTATCATGATGTCCTGAGTATATAGGCAAGGAACAGCTGGACACTTAACACAAGTTTGGGTTATACATGTCACACAGTGTTGGGTCACTGATATGTGTCTTAGTCTACTGCTGCTGCTGTGTTTTTTATGATCATGCATGCACTGCTAGCTCCTTGTTTTTGTTTCTAGGTTTTCGTTATTTTGATTTTATTTATTTCTCCAAAGCTTTGCTAGCCTGCTCTTCATCCCCCGTGGATGCCAACAGGTGTGTATAAATAGAATTATGCCACAAAAATCTCCCACAGTATGATGAACAGAACAAGCCTTCTTTATAAAAAACAGAGCCAACTAGAAGCAATCAAAGCCAAGGAAAATGGATCAGGACTGGAATACTTCAAGGACTGTCTTTCTTCTCATATGAACTGCCCTGGACCCTGCAGTCATCATCTGAGGCCTTTCTTCGTGAGCCTTCTACGCAGGAGATCCAGAGGCCTCCAACACTACAACGAGCATGTTCTACAGTGGATCTCCATGTTTGGATAGCTTTCCCCAGCGCCATCATTATATACCTTTAGGCACCAGGCAAAAACGTTCCTCTATGACCAGGACTTTGACCTTTAACTATCTGTTTGGCTGCTTGAGAACAGCATACTGGACTCAATGGGCCACTGGCTTCTATTTATATTCAGAATAAATAAATTGTTTTTGAGAAACCTGCCTGCAATATTGGTACAATGGCCTGACTTCCTTTAGGATACCTCACAGAGACAAAACTGTGGTCAGTCAAGCAAAACAGCATGTCCTTTCTGCCTCAAAGAAGGTATAATCACAGCTTTTTTTTCAGCTGGAACTCAGTTCCAGCACCTCTCAGCTGGGTGCCATTGCCATTCTAAGAGAACAAGGGAGACATTCATGGTGAGTTCCTGCACCTCTTTTTCAAGAAAAATAGCACTCTATAGAAACTGAATTGCTGGGGTGGGGGGTGGGGAATCGGGATGCTGAATTTAAAATTATTTTAAATTACTGTTAGGTACTGCAGTCCCAGCTCTCTCCAAGACAGCAGGGAAACTCCTGATATTTAGTTTACTGTTATATATTGCCACGGTGGTGGGTTTTAGTTGGGTTTTCTCCCTTGGGCACCAACATATTTTGCACTTCCTTTGCTCGCAGCAGCAGAAACACCACACACGCACACAAACAAGTAATGCAGTGGCCTAGCTGCACCAAAAGCAAGAGCGATATCAACACACACACACTTCCAGAGAAAACAGGGGGCAGCACAAGGACATGTTTCAGCTCTTCCCACAGGCGATAGTCATGATGTCTGATTTATGCGCTTTCATTTCCCACTCATTCTTGACTGTGTACAGTAAACAGAAGCTTCGCTTTTCATCGAGCTATGAAAAATGTCCCAGGCAGTAGTAACACTGTGCCGCCACCAGTTCTCATATGTTCTCATTTGCAGACAAGTACAGACGTTCTCAGATAAGCACTAACAGAGGAGGAACACATTCTATGGGCAAAAGGGGGAAAAAGGAAGAGCTGTATGCAAATAGCCTCTCAAAATTCTCCACCCTATTTGAGGCCAGATCATTTGCAGAAGGTCATTTTCTCCTCCGGGGAGAGAGGAGAAGTTCTCGACAGGTTCTTGAGGTGGTAGCAGTGTCAGTAGCATAGCGCCTGTCATTCGCGCTCATTTAAAAAAAATAATGCACCAGGGTACCATATGTGCAGTTGTTGAATGACCTAGCTATAACTAAGACATAGGCAGAACAAGTTTACTCAGAAGTAAATACCATCATGTTCAATGGGACTAAGTGTGCTTTGGATTACAACCATAGATACTGTTGTGGATCTGCAATCCACAATCCTGTGTGCACTTACCTCAAAGTAAGCCCCACTGAACGCAATGGGACTTACTTCTGAGTAGGCATGCATATGCATAGTCAGTGGATTTTATATGTGCCGGAAGCAATGTGGCTATATCTGTAACAGGAGAATTACAGAAAGATTACTATCCTTGCTTATTTTGTTGTTGTCAAAGCTGCAATGTATGGAATTATACAGAATCGAATGATATTTGATGAGCTTGAAAAATTCATCCTTAGCCTACCAGAATAAGGTGAAAGCAGAGAGATTAGTTTTACTAGTTAGTGCTCTATTAGTTCTTCATGACCCAATAAGCATCTCATGAGCATGCTTTACACTTAGCCTTCTTCATTAGCTGTAATAATCCATTGCATATATTTGTGATCCTGCAAAGGGCACCCACAGTGTAAAGTGTGAGCACTCATTCCATGAAAAACTGAGCAGGGGATGGGGCAAACCTATGTTCCCCTTGATACAGGGGGTGGATTTCGGTTTTCTTTTCCTTCCTCCAGAGAGGTCTGACAGATTGCATGAGATTGTGTTCTGGGCGATCTCAATCAATATGCAAAGAGGTTAATTGTCTTCGTTTGCTCACCGACGTCCACCCTTTCTTTGGTGACGTTGTGCTCCATCTCCTCTTTGGAGTCACAGAAGCTAACAGCAAAGCAGTGCAGAGGCAGCCCCTTTGAGCTTATGAAGAATACCAAAGCAACTGTATTGCGTGTAACTGCCACAAAAAGACTTGCTTCCGTTTTGGTTCTTTATGAGTACTGTGGTTCACTAGATGGCAGCACCGAGTAGCAGCTTCATCAGTGCTGAAACTGAAGAAAGAGGCACAGAAGAGGGCAAATGATCTTTTGGTGCTTAAAACGTTGCATGGTTTCAAAACTTGCATCTTCTTAATCGTATGTAGGATTTCACAGCAAACATAGAAATGGAGCAGACGTAAGTGAACCAACTCTCTTAGCTGTCATATGGTTCATAAGAGGAATAGAAATGATCCTTCAAATGCCCTCCTTGCTAAATTACTCAGTGAAGTCCTGTCACAACTAATGCCCACTGCATCAAGTACCCATAATAAGTCCATTCTGGCAGGCAGCACCCCACCAGGGTGCTAGGTACCAGCTCTTACCATCCTTGTAGCTGGAAATTCCAGAGATCAAACCTGGAATATTGCACATGGTCAGCCACTTAGCAACAGGCACTTCCTACGACATGGAGAGGGACGCAGGTGGCACTGTGGGTTAAACCACAGAGCCTAGGACTTGCCAATCAGAAGGTCGGCAGTTCGAATCCCTGTGATGGGGTGAGCTCCCGTTGCTCGGTCCCTGCTCCTGCCAACCTAGACATTCGAAAGCACATCGAAGTGCAAGTAGATAAATAGGTACCGCTCCAGCGGGAAGGTAAACAGCGTCTTCGTGCGCTGCTCTGGTTTGCCTGAAGTGGCTTAGTCATGCTGACCACATGACCCGGAAGCTGTACGCCAGCTCCCTCGGCCAGTAAAGCGAGATGAGCGCCGCAACCCCAGAGTCGGTCACGGCTGGACCTCATGGTCCAGGTACCTCATGGTACCTTTACCCCTGACATGGAGAAACTTGACAAAAGCAGCTTTCCACACCACAAAAAGTCAGTGAAGGGAAAAGCTATGCCAAGTTCAATTTTTTTTACCTTCCATTTAGCTCTTAAAAGTGGGGTCCTGCCACGAAAGAAAAGATGGATTTGGTTATACTAAGTCGAAATTCGAAATGGAAATATTAAATAACAAATTTAAAACATTGTCAAAAATGTATAAATTGCTGTTGGAATGGCATTTGAAAGATGAAGAGGTTAAGTCGGTTATGATAAATTGGGCCAAAGACTTTGGTTATAATATACAGCTAAAAGACTGGAGAAATTATGGAAAGAAGGAACAAAATTTACTGCATGTAATGCTTTGAAAGAAAATGTAATGAAAATGATGTATAGGTGGTATATTATACCAGTGAAATTAGCTAAAATGTATAAAATAAAATAAGTAATAAATGTTGAAAATGTAAGGAAAAGGAAGGCACTTTTTATCATCTGTGGTGGGAATGTAAGAAAGTGAAAGGCTTCTGGGAAATGATTTATAATGAGATGAAAATAATGTTGACATATACATTTATTAAAAAACCAGAAACATTTTTATTGGTATTGTAGGCACTGACATTAAAAGACAAGATTAAATAACTGTTTTTATATGCGACGACTGCAGCAAGAGTATTACTGGCACAGAAATGGAAGCAGGAATAACTACTGACGAAAGAGGAATGGCAGATGAAATTGATGAACTACGCAGAATTGAATAAGATGACAGGGAGAATTTGAAACCAGCAGGACCAGAAATTCTTGAAAGATTGGAGAAAATATACGAGTTATCTGAAAGACAGTTGTAGCCAACTGACTACTCTTGTAGGACCACAAGAAGTTTTGTTAGGAGAACTATTTGCAGAAAAGATTTATGGGGATGGATTTTAAGTTATGGATTATTAAAAGTAATAGTTAGGATAACAAATGTAAGATTAAGAGATGAGGTCTGAAAATTATTAGACGTGGTTGATGGAAGTCTCAGGCTAAAATAGCCAAAATGTTGTATAAGATGTTTGGAAAATATATGTAAAAACTAATAAAAATGTATATTTAAAAGAAAAAAGAAAAAATATGTGGCTCTGTGTTATATGTTATCTGCCTTGTATGGTAAAAATGCTAAAAGATCAGATCGAGCATCAGAAAGTTGGCACTTGGTGAAGGAAAATGTTTTATTTACACCAGGGTTCAAACAATTAAAGGACTCAAAGGGCTGCATAGTCTAACCCAGTGCAATATAGATGCTGTAGCAAAGGAAAATATGCAGCAATGTTCCAATGATTTTTCAAGGTGGTTTTATGAGTGAGGTGGCTGCCTCAGACATCAGAAGCTGGAAGGGGATTGCGCAGTGGCACTGAAGTGCTGGAGGGGGACAAGATTGTGCATGCACCAGAACCTGCCCTGCATCCCATAAGCTAGTTTGCTGCCCTCAGGTGCAGTGGATAATTCTACCCTGACACCAATGCTGAAATGAGATTTAATACTCAGCCCAGTCAACTTGTGGAAGGTGAAGGGTACCATCTTGTCCTTTGCTTCAGACATGTCTTGGGATAACCCTGTTTGAGCTTAATCATTGCGTTTTATTGGTTCAATAGCAAATAATAATAATTGGGTGGATCCTAAAAATACATATCTGAAATCTCAAAAGTTAGGGTAAAGAAGTGCATATCAAATCTCTGCTCGGATGTTGTCCCTTCTGCTTGTGGCCAAGGCACTTTCCATTATTAGCTGGGGGCCTTTTCGAAATATTGAACATATTATAGGAGTTTTAAGAAAACTTACAAATTTAATCCAAAGTTACTACTCATTGCTAAAAAGAAGTATAGGAGTATAGCATCTAGATCAAGGGAAGTAATAGTGCCACTGTATTCTGCTCTGGTCAGACCTCACCTGGAGTACTGTGTCCAGTTCTGGGCACCACAGTTCAAGAAGGACACTGACAAACTGGAACGTGTCCAGAGGAGGGCAACCAAAATGGTCAAAGGCCTGGAAATGATGCCTTATGAGGAACGGCTAAGGGAGCTGGGCATGTTTAGCCTGGAGAAGAGGAGGTTAAGGGGTGATATGATAGCCATGTTCAAATATATAAAAGGATGTCACATAGAGGAGGGAGAAAGGCTGTTTTCTGCTGCTCCAGAGAAGCGGACACGGAGCAATGGATCCAAACTACAAGAAAGAAGATTCCACCTAAACATTAGGAAGAACTTCCTGACAGTAAGAGCTGTTCGACAGTGGAATTTGCTGCCAAGGAGTGTGGTGGAGTCTCCTTCTTTGGAGGTCTTTAAGCAGAGGCTTGACAACCATATGTCAGGAGTGCTCTGATGGTGTTTCCTGCTTGGCAGGGGGTTGGACTCGATGGCCCTTGTGGTCTCTTCCAACTCTATGATTCTATGATTCTATGATTCTATGAAAGGCAAACTACATATGCACACACCTTCCCAATTCCTGTTAGAGTAACACAGCAGCACCAAAATAGGCTAAAAATATATAAATGTGTGCCTCACTGATTAAAATTGCCCACCACCTATTGTTGAACCAAATAAATCAACCAATTATTTACTCAGTTCTAAGATTTTCCAGTCCAGAAAAAAACCCCTCCTATTTTCAAAATGCAATTTGGCTGCAAGGCTTGAATTTAGTTTGTGGTGTATTTTTCCTTTAAGAGACACGTAGGAAATGCTTGCTACCACAGGTGGCAGTTTTTAATTAGCCATGCCTGGCAGTCCTGCTATAGGAGTATATGGTTTGCTCTTCTGTGTCTGGATTCAAATAAACAAATCTCAAGGCTTACAGAAGACTTGGTTGTCTTGATGTCTATCTAACTGCATGTCTAGGCAGCAGATATTATAGGTTTTCTACCAAGAGGACAGCAAAGATAAAACTAATAAACTGTAAGGTCAAGATTGTCACCTCTAGCAGTTGGCATATTGCTCTGATGTACATGATGGACCTTTTTGCGCATAAACTAAAAAGACACAATGATTCTTTAAAACAAAAGAAAAAGACTCACAAGGTTTGCTGCAAGAAGATGGAATAGTCTCCCTTGCTGTTTTGTGACATGATTGTGTCACCTTGTTTGTTTCATTTTAAGGGGGGGAAATGCCTATCATATCCCGCTTGCAGACTGCTTGAAAATTAGATATCCCCCATCAAGTCCCATCTTTCCATTCACTAGATCCCAGTAGCCTTCATAATCATATTATTACTACAATGAACATGTCATAGAATTCAGAGTCCTGCTTTGTGCAGATGGAGTTTTGCACATGAGCAGATCAGAGAGAAAAAATTGTCCCCTGTAATGTACTACTGCAATTTTACAATTTAAAAAAATGAAAAGTTAAATGTAAAACCAGACAGGCAATAGAAATTAGTTAAGCAAAAAAGAAACAAGTAACTCATTTTATTCAAGAAATACAGTGTTTAGCTCAACTGGAATATAATTATACCGCACAAAGTTTCTCATCCATAACATTTTTCAAAACATGTTAACAGCAGGGTTTTTTTATTCAATTTAAGAATGAAAAAGCAATGTGTCCTGTTAATGTGGCAGAAAATAAGTACTTCTGCAGTGTTCCTATGGTTTAAATGCAACATGCCCTGAGGGTTTCAACGCTTTGCTTTGTTGGGGTGGGGTGGGGGTGTAGGAAAAGGCCATTCTAGTACACATTTCATATTCATGGATGTTAAAAAATAGATCAGCTGCTCTAACAATAAAGGAAAAATATGTCTTTTTCTGCTTCGTATCTCTGCGAGAGTTTATTGCAAAATCTCTAAGGCATTTAGCATTGAATGTTGTGCGTCCAAAGAAGGGTTCTTTTCATTTCTAGGTCTGCAAGACTTAAAAAGATATTTCCAATTCGTTGGCTATGGGGATGGTGCAGCACGCTGTTTTGTATAAAACGATCTCGAAGACTAACATACGGCTCTCCTGGCAGTTTCTGGCTTGTAATGTTCTCAGATTTTGGCAGTGTGTCATGGTGCATCACTGATGAATATCTATCTTGCCTTGGAAGGTTGCTTACTGGAGCATCCTTGACTCAAAATAGACTTTCATCGCACTAGGGTGTTAGATATGATTTGATCAAACTGTTAATGGAAGAATACTATAGCAAAGGAAGTGTGGGGATTGTAAACTTGATTAAGCCTTCATCTCCTCCATACATTGAGCAAGCGAGGTGGGCATGGAGAATTTTCTGTGTAATTTAATGTGCAATGATTAAATGTTCATAAAGGCTGCAGGTTGCTGGGCTGTGTGCATTATCACAGAGGAAAATCAAATTGCTTTCCTTTGGACTTGCTTTATGAAGAAATGCACGCCAAGCTGTGGCCATGCATTCCAATTCAGCCCTTCGCTTTATATGTGTGTGGAACAACTATTCTGAGCACACAAAGTGTTTGGTGGAAATATTTGGTGGAAACAGCATACTGAGAATAGCCTACGGCAAGTATAAGTCAGCAGTGCTATAGGCAGAAGTGCAAGTGAGCCATGCTGATAGAAAGATTTACTGGTAAGATTGTATACAGTATATGTGCCCATGGCCCTCAATATTTGCATGCAAACCTCAAAAATGCAAACCAAGGACAACCCAGGAAGGACAAACAAAGCTTCCTTTTCAACATTATTTTAGAGAGCAATTTAAAAAGCGCCTTGTATAATTGCATTTTAAGAGTAATGGAATTACTATACATGGAATCCTATACATACAGGTGTAAGCCTCATTCAACTCAGTGAGGATATTTGTACTGTTGTAGCAAGATGCTACATGACGAGATGCTGAGCTAGAAAACTGTTGGCTTAACCCACACTGGCAATTCTTCTGTTTGTTGTGTCTCAACTACATGTAACACTGTAAGCTATTGCACCATAATGCTGATTTATCCTTCTGTATGTTTTCAATTATGGCTGTAAAAAAAAATTGTGATATTTTTTATTGTTAGCTTTCTCGCAAACCTGCTTTGAGCTTTTTTCTACAATCAAGTGGCATATAAGTTTTATGAAATAAGCAAATAAATAATCTTGATCAGCTTCCTGACTGTTTCTCAGAGGCAATTTCCAGACAAGTTTAATTTATTAATTTAGTTTGGGATCATGGTTTCCCTAGAAATTAGTTCACCACCTGTGCCATTTCATAGAATGCGCAGTGCAATCATATACATGTTTACTGAGAAATACATCCCACAGTGTTCAGTGGGGCTTATTCTGTAGTAATTGTGCGTAGGACTGTAGACTTAAGAACATTCTAACTAGTGTCTATTTCCAGGGGAGTATTGCTCACTACTAGTTCAGCATTGGGAAAGTACAGTGAATGGGAAGGTTTTGTCATACTGTCAAAGAAAATATGATGGCATCACCAAAAATTAAACTGCTTGAAAGGAAGGGGGAAAGTACCTTTTGGGGTATGTGGAAGAGGCAAGTTTTGTCTTTCAAGTTAGAGTTCTGAAAGAGAAAGAACAATGTATTTCACAAAAATGCCCCCATTCTAAACCTATTTTATCTGAAGTCCTATTGATTTTGGCAGACAGAGATAACTTTCAAGGAAGGATTACAGCACAGTTTTAAATCTCCAGTTTGTGATTCAGTTGTAATTTCCAAGTCCCAGCAGAGGTGTGTGTGTGTGTGTGTGTGTGTGTGTGTGTGTGTGTGTGCTTCTGACTAGTGAATGATAACAGAAAACTTACTTTACTACATACATAAGGTCAGTAAGTGGGGGTGTGCTACTTTTCAGAGAATGCACCTAAACTTCTCACACTCCAGCCCCATCACTGCCTCTGCCTGGACCAACTCAAACAGCAACTGTATCTTCAGGATTTCTTTGGCTCCTGCTTTAGTCGCCTAACACTGCACTATTCTGGGTTAGATGCTGGAGATGTGTCATTGTGCGCTTCTTATGTCATGATGGCTATATCACCTCCAGTATCAGAGGCAATAAGCTTCTCAATACCTGTTGCTTGAGATAATATGTGAGAAAATGCTATTGAGTTCATGTCCTGTTTGCAGGTATAGAGGGGGGAAAGAAATTTGTTCAGTTCACATTTTAATGTAAATCTACCTAATCTGCACCTCCTGAACCAATATGCAAACTTCACTTCTCTAAATTTTGCAATGCAATTTTTAGAGAGAAAATCATGTCTAAAAATGCATCCTGTTATGGAAAGTTGCATGCAAAAATGCACATATTGGGGGAAGTGTGTCCAAAAATGTGTATACATTTTCATGGGGACACAACGTTCAGGTAGATATGGGCAGAACTGAAGGTTGGAAAGATGAGAGATTTGCCGATCACCACTTGCTGGCTTCCCATCTGGCTGGCCAATGTGAGAACAGAAAGATAGACTAGATAGGCCTTTCATCTGATCCAGAAAGGTTATTCCACTTGTTTTATTATCTCCACCTTCCATTCCTATATTTTCTCATCCTGAGCTCCAGCTCCATACCACATACTGTCTTACTGAAACCATCCCCAGCTTCTTAGCAACAATAATTCCTTCTTTCTTAAAAAGACACAACGGACCTTTCAGATTCTTGATTCCACAGCTGGGTATACTTCTGCCACCTTTCAAGGCTTGTGACACATGATTTATATTTTATTTTCAAGACTGTCCTTGTTAAAAGAAACAAATGGTGAGTGTTGTATCAGTTTGTTTTGTTTCTAAGGGCAGAAATGTAGAGGTAGATGGAATGCATGAATGAACTGATCTGAGGGAATTGCATTAATGGCAATTAAAATGTGTTTTCTCCAGCATTTTATCACGATATGAACAATAGCCCTAATTACAAAATTTCCCTTTCATCAGGACTTTGTGGAGTTGATTGTGGAGCACATGTATCTGCGGCATTTACAAGACGAGGAAAGATATAAGCAGAAACCGCCACACAGATTAGTCCACCAGCCATCGGCAGAACTGTTTGTATTTTGTTTTTGTGAGCTCTGGCACTTTCCTCAAGCATAACTCAAACACGTAATTCTGTTTCAGATAAGGTCACTGTTCTACATTTCAGCTATGAATACAAAAGTAAAGAAATCCACATTGTGAGGGTGGGGAGAGACTGGTAAACTATATCCAACCTGAAATTAGGGCTCTGCAGAACAACCAAGTGCTGATCTACACCCTGCATTTTTCCTGTGCAGAAAACAATTCCATGGGAGGGAGGGAGTTACACAAGTCATTGGTAAACCACTTACAACAAAGCAAACACTTTAGCTTAGTCTTCACACAAGATGGGCTGTGCATCTATTTCAGGCTGGTATCTGAAGAAGTGTGCATGCACATGAAAGCTCATACCAATAACAAACTTAGTTGGTCTCTAAGGTGCTACTGGAAGGAATTTTTATTATTTTGTTTCGACTACAGCAGACCAACACGGCTACCTACCTGTAACTATTTCAGGCTGTTTGCTATGTGGGAAAACATTGAGGCCCTTGTTCCTTGGTTCTGAAAGCATCTGCAGGGTCTCTCTAAGGCTGCAATCCTATACACATGGAATTGGGAGAAAGGCAGCCGCACCAAAATCAATGGGTTTTTTCTAAGTAGACATCCTAGGACTGAACTGCATGGGAGTGCTGGGTTGCTAAGTGATTTGTCTTCCAACATTATTTGTGTTTGTACCTTTAGTGCAGATGATGTAACATTTTGGGTGCAACACATGAGATTTTCATTGCTCTGGAGGGTTGACCTCAGGATTGTGTGTATTCTGTCTTTCTGAAGAGTACTATTCCCTGATGATAGTGCAGATACCTTTGTAAGTAAAGAGAGAAAAGTGGAATCAAGTAACATTAAAGGAGGAAGAAGCAGCCAGAAAATTGAAGGCAATTGTAGCAAGCAACACAGACGAATCGGTAATGAAAGAAGAAATGAAACAAGAGAATTCTGAAGAGAAGCGGGTTTATCAGACTGTTGCCATCTTTGTTAGTTCACTGATTCCACTTGTCAAATTTACCAAAAATGTGCTAGAACAATAACAGAAGGCATCAGACCATTCTGTGCCTATTCAAAAGGATTTGTTAGGCTCAGCAGACAGTAGCAAGTTAAAAAAAAGGGAGAAGTAATAACTGTATAGTTAACAAGAATTAGACTGTATGCCAGATCACTGCAATAGCACTCTCACTTGTTGCTGTCTATGGCCAAGATCCAGTGCTCAGGAAGGTTGGGACTGGGATTGTTGTTGTTCGTTTGATTGATTTCTTACCTACTCACCCTTCGCCATAGGTTTCCAGGGCAAATTTAAAAATACAGCATTAAAACCAATATAAAACAAATTACAGTCAAGAAAATAGGATAAGGCCTAACAATATTTGTCTAGGGTGTCAAAGGCCAACATACCACAGAAACAACATAATGAGGGTATCAGATGCACTTTTATCTGGAGGGAATTCCACAATTTAGGAGCAGTCACAAATAATGCCCTCTCTGGGGCTGCCACTCTCCAAATTTCTGAGGGTGGGGGAAACAACCAAGATGCTGCCCCCCCCAACAGCCAATCAACACCAGAGCAGTCCTGTAGGAAAGGAGGCAGTATTTCAAGTATCTGGGGTATATGTTGTTTAGGACTTTAAACACTGGTCCCTTTGAGTTGGGACCAGGAACAAACTTGAAGTAGGATGCTAAAGCCAACTAAAAAATCTTTAATAAAAACAAGGGGATAAAACAATGTATTTATTATTTATTTCATAAAAAATATGCACTGCTTTGATTGTTAAAAGAAAGAAAGAAACCTTCAAAGTGGTGTGCCCCCTCTTCAGTGGAGCTAATAGTAACTTCATGAGATGCACCAGGAAAATCAAATTGGGAAAGGGTTCAACTCTCTCTCTGTGTGTACATACATAGCAGTAGCATTTATCCAAACAAAATGGTAGCATATCCTACCCTTTTTAAAAAGTGCTTAAAAAAAGAGAGTACTTACCCCCCTGAATCCCTCTCTGTCTCTGTCTCACTTTTGCAACTGGTCACACCTACCTAGAAGGCTGACTATGGTGGAATTTGGCCCTCGGGCTGAAAAAATGTCCTGTTTCTGTTTTAAACAAGGTACAAATAGATAAATAGGGACCCACTGGTCTTGTTTCCTTACATGTTGTCAGTAGTTTTCTTGTGGGTTATTATCTTCTCCCATCTCTATTGCAGATTTATCATCATGTAATTAACCTGTTGATTGACATTTCTGACTGACGCAGGGAAATAATCTTCTATGCCAAAAGGTCTGAATGAAATATTGTAACATCTCTGCCTCTCAGTGGTGTTTGTAACCTTTGAACAGTTTAATTTGCACAAACAACACCTGCTGATTCCATCAAAAACAGTGCCAAAACAATTTTGAAAGGAAGCTCAGAAAAACACATTTGATTGTGCCATCTTTCAGCATGTTTGGAACAAGGGACTGGCTGGTGAGAGGTCAATCTATTTTCTGGAAACACAGCAGACCTGAGGCCTGTTCTAGCCTCAGAACATTGGAACTGACTGTACCCATTTGATCAGTTAACATAAATCTTCTTCACAAGTCCTGAAAGTCAATCTGTGTAGATGCTGCAAGTTTGCAATTGCTGACTTCACCCCCTTCACTCCTGAACTTCCTGCATTAGGAAGGTAGGTCTGAAAGGGAGTTCACACCAAAAGTCATGCAAAGCTGTTGCTGACTTCACCATGTAGGGGTACATTCAAAATTGATTGCATCAAATTTTGGGGAAAGTCACAAATCCATGCTTTCCCCCATCCCACTACACACAATGATTTTCAGGTGTTGATGACTTCCAAATTTTCCTCCACAGCAGAGATGGAGAATATTTGACCTGCCAATGTTGTTGGACCGAAACATCCATCATCCCTGACCTTTGGCCTTGCTGGTTGAAGCTCATAGGAATTGGAGTCCAACAAAAGAACATAAGAAGAGCCTTCGGGATCAGGCCAGCGAACCTTCTAGTGCAACATCCTGTTCTCGCAGTTGCCAACCAGATGCCTATGGGAAGCGTGCAAGCAGCACTTGAACACAACAACACTCTTCCCTCCTGCAGTTATCAGCCGCTAGTACTCAGAACTCAGTACTCAGAGAGCCAGTGTGGTGTACTGGTTAAGAGCAGTAGACTTGTAATCTGGGGAACCAGGTTCGCGTCTCCGCTCCTCCACATGCAGCTGCTGGGTGACCTTGGGCTAGTCACACTTCTCTGAAGTCTCTCAGCCCCACTCACCTCACAGAGTGTTTGTTGTGGGGGAGGAAGGGAAAGGAGAATGTTAGCTGCTTTGAGACTCCTTCGGGTAGTGATAAAGCGGGATATCAAATCCAAACTCTTCTTCCTCTTCTTCAGCATACTGCCTCCAACATATGCATCAGGGTTGATAGCCATTAGCATCCTTCATGAATTTGTCTTATGCTCTTTTAAAGCCATCCAAGTTGGCCATCGTTGCCTCTGTAGGACCAAAGGTTTCCCATCCCTGATGTAAAGGAATGAAATTGACACAACAAGTACAGGCTGGAAAATGCTGTGTTTTGATATCAATGAAATTGAAAAATATCAATCTCATTTCACTTTAAGCCTCCTCAGTTATTTACTCCACACATTAAAAGAACATGTAGAAGGGGAAACACACGCTATCACCATTCCCATTGTTACCATTCCTACTGCCCCCTATTGGCCTTGCCCCCGTGACCTAAACATGCAGAGGTCCTGATCATGTGGTGGAGTCTCTCCATTCAGATCTTTCACCTTCAGATCTTCCATGGATTTCTGTAAGAGTGGAGCCAAAGAAGACAATGGCATTGGGGTCAGAACTAGTTCACATGGACACAATGTTTGAAGGTGGTGTATATTGTTCTTTGTTAGATTTATATTGTCACCCATCAATGAGGATTCCATGTGCAGCTTACAATAGCATATCTAAACACAATATGCAATTGTAATAGAGAAGGCTTCATACAGATGACATCTCCAATGTTCAGAAAGAATGGAGACTAAGAAATCATGCCACAGAGAATTTCTTGTGTCAAAAATATTGTATAAAGCAATGTACAGACTTCTTTAGAAGTTATAGTGTATGAAGGACAGAGATCCTTTCTTCTCAACTAGGCAAGAGAAGAGATGTCCTATTTCCACACAAACACACCCAAGTATTGAAAACAGTAAAAGGAAATGGTAGACAAGCAAAAAGTTGTTTCTTCAAAGCTGGTTAAGTGCTGCAAGAATAGCTGATAGTAACGCAAAAAGCAAAACCTGACTGCTTGCTTCACAGAGCAGCTTTCCTCACAGAGATCACCAAGCACTTTCAAGAAGAGAAACTGGCCTTGATGGATGAGCCCCTCAATTTATTTCTTTAAAAAAAGCTGCTTGCCTTGCAGCTAGAGCCACATTAATTGCTCAAACATAGATGAAACGATAAATCCCCTACTGAACAGATAATGTGAGTAATTATATTGCTAAGCCCCTCAAATGGTGACAAAATTATTTTAAAAACATTCTTCTCTTTGAAGCTACAGTCATGCTGATTGCAAGGAAAATCTGGAAGGAAAAAATGGGGATCTGTGAGAAAACAGCTCTTGAAAAAAACAGAAATCCTAACCATATATACTCAGAAGTCCTACTGAATTCAATAAATACTCCCAGGTAAGTGGAGTTAGGATTTAACTCTGCAATTCTAGCCATATTTACCTGGGAGTTAGTGAACTTTAACTCAATGGGTTTTCCTGCTGAGGAGACATGTATAGACTGCACTGTACAGTACAATCCTCTGAATATTCACTGCATTCAATGGAGCTTACTCCCAGGTAAATTTGCACTTTAAACTTGTCATCATACATACATATGATGGAGATGTGTTTATTTCATTTATTTATTTGTTTCAGAATTTGTATGTCACCTGTCAGAGTAGATCCTCTCACCATAGCTCACATCAAAATAGAGCATAAAAACTATGCTGCGTCATATACCAATAAGCTGGTCCTAGCTTGCAGGCCAATGATTCATGAACCCTGCCATAAAACAATTAAAAACAAGCAGAGCAGACTAAAATAGCCAACTTCAAAATGCTTGGGCAAATAAATAAGTTTTTACCTGGTCCCACTATGTGGTATTCAACTAACTTTTACTCACTGAAATTAATGGACCTAACATAGTCATGCTAATTAATTTCAATCAGTCTACTTAGCTTTCAATTGCCTTTTGTTGACCTTTCTCTGTAAAAACTCATTTTCTGGATAACCCCTGATTCCATCTTTATTTCTCCACCTAGAATACCTTACAAGGGCACCCTATTATCTAAACTAAAGTGCATAAAGCTGCACATCTTGTGCTCATGTATAATTTGGTAAGCATGCTAATTTCTATGCTACCTCTATGAGACTGACAGGCCTGTCCTCCAGCAGAATAGGGCTCCATTAGAGTTAAATTCCTCCAGTCATGCATGTTCTGGAAGAGCCTGTTCCCTGGTCACAAAAAAAGTAGTTTTCCAATGTGTAAAGAGATGTGTAGCCCAAGCAAGCATGGCAGCAATACTGAAAAGGAAACAATAAGGTTTTGTGGAATTGCTGCTTAGAGTAAAAGAGGCAGTGTTTAGACCAGCTTGAAAAAGAGCGGAACAGTTTTTCATTATAAGATAGATCATGGAGACGTACCAAGAAAGCAACAATATTGTTTTGACTGTCAGAGTTTTGGAACACAGGAGCATTTATTAGTAAGCGTCCTCTCTAGGAAATAGATGAAAAGATTTTGAAGAAGATGACACAAGTGGATTAATCTGGAGAGGTGCTCAAGCTGAGGTGGATCTGAGTATGACTGCAGAATGAAGAGGAAATGCTAATTTTTTTTTATTTCTGTATTATTGGATCAAACATATGACTGGGAGCCATGATGGCCATTGAAAGAACTGCAAAACTGAGGGCATTCTTTATGGAAGAATTGCATATAATCGCAGGGTATGAGAGGATACGGAGATCATAGCAGTGGTCATGAAAGAGGTACTGAGAATAGGCAGTAAGAGGAAGCAGCAAATTCAGAGCAAAGGTCACTGCAGAGAGTGGGAGATGATTAGAGGAAGAAATAAAGAGCAAAGCTGGAAGCAAAGGTCTAAAAGAGATAGAGAAAAACGTGTCTTTTGAAGGCCAGTTGTGAATATGATGCAGATGAAAGGTGATCAGGACAAAAGAAAACATGATCTGAAAGGTTAGAAGTATTTAGAAGAGGATTAAAGCTAAGCATCTTAGTGATGTCAGTTTCCTTGTATGTGTCGGTACTGTGCCTTAGATGAATCGTTTTAATTAACACAGACTTCTGAGGCTTTTTGTTATCATTTCTTCAGAGAGCTAAAAAAAATAGAAAATTAAAAGTCAACTAGGACAGAAGATTATAATACTGTTGTGAAGTTTGTTGCAGTGTACCAAGAGGGCCTAGTCATTCAAGACTCAATCGTGAAGCAGTGCATGGTCCATCTGCATATCCCAACGTGCTACGCAGACCCAGAAGGGGATGCCGAGGAGAGCAGGATATCTTTCCCATATATTTCAAGGAGTGAGAAAGAAGATAAAGCAGGCAAGAGATGAAAGCAGGTATGAGCCTGGTCCATTGCATTATTCTTCTGATGAACTCCTTTACAAGGAATGCTGGTATTTAAACACAATAAATGAATAGGTAAATAAATAAAATGACTGAAAGAAATCAGATTTCCTGGTTGCATTATTTCAGAAATACCTGAGGCCATCTTGAGCACCACTGATTTTTAATGGACTAACCCTTTGCATACCTACCTCTGAGCAAGTATCAGAGAACTTAATGGGACTTAATTCTGAGTAGATATATATGTAGTGGTACCTTGGTTTAAGAACAGCCCTGTTTACGAATGATTCGGTTTACGAACTCTGCAAAACTGGAAGTAGTGTCCTGGTTTGCGAACTTTACCTCGGTCTAAGAACGGGGCACTGGTGGCGGGAGGCCTCATTAGGGGAAGCGTGCCTTGGTTTAAGAACGGACATCCGGAACGGATTAAGTTCATAAACCGAGGTACCGCTGTACGCACATAGGCTTCTGCTGCAACTGAATGAGTTCAATGCTGGTTCTTTCAGCTCCCATTACACATTACTCATGTGACTACTTTAGAGTTTGGTTAATCCAGCAGGACTTTTTCTTATGTTCTTCTAATTCACTTCAAGACTTTGGAGCCATCTGATGAGAAATATTCAACATACTGAAAGGTCCTCATGGCTATGCCTCTCTCGCCACTCCGCAAAGGTGTCAGTGAGGAAGCAGTGTTTCTTTCCCCCTAAGAAACCTGACTTTATTTGCACACAGTTCTTCCTTCTAGGCCCAATCCCAGTTTGTATGCATTGAGCCTTCTTTAAAATGTATGAATAAATTTGGTCTATTGTTTAACAGCCTGCCTTAATACATTTTACACAGGCAAAATACAGAAAAAAAGGAGAGACAAAATTGCATAAGAGAGCACTTTCTGTTACCCAGAGAACACATCTAACTCTGTCTAACGGTCACCATAACAACAGAGTGCACTTCATTTAACAAAATCAAATATCATATTTGTTGCAATTGCTCCAAATTGGATAGCTTTATAGGTTACAAACTTGAATGTATCACTTTTAAAAATAATAAATGCACCAATCACCTGTTCAGAAGGAAGGAGAAGGAGGAAGAGATGAAGTGCTGCCCTGGCCAAATAGTTTATTGTACAGTTTATGGTTATTGATCAGGGATTATTGGAGCTGTCGAACAACATGAGGACACCAAGTTGGCTACCCTTGTCTTCTAAGTTCAGTTACTCATTTGTTATTACTATTATTATTTATTTAAAGGAGGCCTCACAAATGCAAACTCAGCAGCTTGACTAAAGAGAGGCATCCTGCTACATCACAGTGGGTTCAGTTCTTCAGCCAGCCAGGAATAGGCATGTGACAACCTGTATCTCTGCATCTATGACCCTTTGGCAGCTAAGGTAAGACTTAGCTGGACTGGAGCTCTGGGTGATCACTGTTCTTTGAGGGGCCAGGGTTTAGGACCCTGTGGTGGCTCTCCAGATGTTGTTGGACTCAAACTGCTATCAACTCCAACCAGCATGATCACTGGGCAGGGATGCAATAACTGGAGATTAATGGTACAAAATTAGAACCCAATTGTATGAAAAAAAAGAAAAAGAAACCAGCAGGTTTTCAAAAGAGATACACCAAGTGAAAAGGGCTAAATACTGATGGACTTGCTCCCTGAGTTTCAATAAAAAAGGAAAGAAAGAAAGAAAGAAAGAAAGAAAGAAAGAAAGAAAGAAAGAAATGAAGAAAGAGGAAGACGCTTCAGGTCTTATTAGAAACTGGAGTCTTAATTCTCTTCAAAATTGACTCCAAGCTTCAGTGAGTAAAGAGAAATCCTTAATTAATCACCTTCAGATTAAAAAACCCCTATTAATGGGTTTTATACCTAGTGAGGTATCTAAGGATAATATAGATTGGCTGGCTAATTCTTGCTAAATGATGTACATGTGTTAATGATGCCGTAAAGTTCCCCAACAGCCAGAGTATGGCTATTGCTGTCTGAGTCTTTGATAAAGGTGAGATATGGAGGCTTGCTTTGGGACAAATACAGACCCATCAATATATGTGATGCCACTTTAAAGGATTTATATCGGATTTCTTCTAGGGCAATAAGACTGGAAAGAGAGGCTGTTGTTATGAACTGCATTCCACTGTAGATAAATAGCATTCCTTCTTTTGTTTTCTGCTCTGTCAAAATTTAGATCACGGGGTCCTGTCTTTTTCTATTAAACTCTGTAAAGCACTATGCATGTAGCCCGCACTGTATAAATTAAAAAATAATAATCTCAGCTGGCTAACTGAGGGCAAACAAAGGGCTTGTTTGCATTGCAATTTATTTTGTCTCTGTCTCATGCAACTTTGGTTATAAATGTTCACAGTTCATTTGAATCTGCTTCTCTAATATTTTCCAGGTGTTTCCAGTTGCAACTGGCATGGAAGTGGGAAGTGCTGACAAAGAAGGGGGAAAGAGCTTGCACAATTGCAGCCCACTGCCACTAGAGGGAAAACAAGGTGGGTGTGGGTCACATGCTGCAGAAAGCATTTACTGATGACATCATCACTCAGTGCCTTTGGAATCTAACCAATTCTAAGCTATTAATTGATACGGTTGCCATATTTCTAGAAGTAAAATTCAGGGCACAAAAGTTCTTGAGCTATATTTTCGCCTGTTAAATCCCAGACATGTATGGCAACTCTATTAACAGAAGATTCTGGACAAACATTGAGCATAAATTGTCTTTGCACTGTATAGACTTGACTTGCTCCCTCTCATCAGTTTTATTCAGTGCTATTTTTCTAGAAAAAGAGGTGCTGAAACTCACCACGAACATCTCCCTTGTTCTCTTTTAATGGCAAAGGCAGCCACCTGAGAGGTGCTAGTTTCAACACTGATGCAATGTGTATTTAGCATAAAAATGCTAAATAAACATTTAATTTTCCAGATGGAAAACAGGAAAAGACTTCACTTGCTGGGGGTCAATGATTTCACCTACTGAAGTGGTTTGCTTTTAACAGCGGTAACACAATCATAGACTACCGAAGCAATGGAAATGTGTCATTTCACTTTTAATTTGTATACAGCCTTTGTACATTACTCTACACAAGATGAGGCATCATTGTCAAAGTGTGAAGATGAGCTATTCCTTGTGTTGCATTAGGTTTCTTACATCTGAACGCATATGTCATTGCCTTATCACATAATAGCAGAGAAGCTTGTAGTCTGGAGGGTATCAGGGAGTTTTAAGTGAGGTTTGGGATGATGATTATTTGGGATTGCTTTATCTTTGAAGCTCCAAGATTGTGATACCATTGTTTTAACTTAGTGCCTTCTCACCAAAATATATTTTCCCCTAAGCATGGATTTTCTCACTTTAATGTCATCACAAATATGTACCAAAAGCCTATCTATGCCTCAAAAGTAAATGATGGATGAATCTACTTTTCATGTATTATGTCCCTACATATCCACATTTCTAGTGAGCTGCACATTGTGAACATAAGATGAAAAGATATTTATTTTCTGGAAATATTTGTGGGTCTTTTATGTTCTGGGGAAAGTAGCAAGACCTGTTGTTGTTGTTGTTGTTGTTTTTAAAAAAGCAATAACTTCCTCCCTAGCACATTTTCTATTTTACAGTAAATTGTGCTCAGGTCTTCTACTTATGTGGAAATAATTCCAATATGCAAGAGGACTATCACTAATTTTCGGGCCTTTTTTTTTTTTTTTTGCTTTTTTTTATAGGGGTCACCTCATAATTACCCTTGATTTTTAAAACATGCTTCTTATGGCAGTTTAAAAAATAACAGACTTATGAGATGGCATGTGACAATCAATCGTGAAAGGAACCCATTCATTCAACATAAAAATGAATGAATTTCAATCCTATATAAAGATCTGAGGACATGTCCAACATAGCACTAAATTCAAGCGTTGTTCTGCTAGTGGGTTATCTTGCACAAGTAGATCTTTTAGGGAAGGAAGGGTCATAGCTCAGTGACAGACCACCTGCTTTTCATACAAAAAAATCCCCTGGTTCAATCTTCATCATCTCCGTGCCTAAATTCCTGAGGAGTCACTGCTAGTAAATGTAGACCAGCAGGATTTCAAATTGTGTGGAGAGGGGCGCACTCAAAGTCTCTTTTCAGATCTTAATATTGAATGCATGGAAGTTGAATGTATGCAATACATCCATGCTTCCTATTTCTCTCAATAACAATGGATACTCTGGAAAAGCATCATTCCTGACTGAGGAGAGGGAGACCCAGTTGCATGGACAAACCTTGAAATTAATTGGCATAAATCAAGGTGAGAACACACTACACATTCTATTGCCCTACACAATCTGAAGGGGGCTTTGGGATGTTGAATGCATCAAGTGAGGAATTTGAATGTGTGATCTGGTCCTAATTTGGGTCCAATTCACATGTTGCTGCATCATTAATGCGCAAATCAAGCCTGAATATGCTTGCATTTTAAATACAGATTCTTGAGATTAAAAGTGAGACTTGCCAACTTCAAAGTGTGTGGGACAAAGTCTCATCTAATATGTAGGACATTCCCCTACCTTTCAACTGATATGTTAGCATTCAAGCTTTACTTTGTAACATTTAGAATCCCATATCTTTTTGTATCTTTAATGGGAATTTACATATTCAATTAGGCCCAAGGATAGACCATGTAAATCTGCAGCCTGCATGTGGCTATCTGAATACTGATTACATTTGTTTCTAAGGATGAGCCAAACCAGGCCTAATCAGTATGCAAGTGCCACTCAGGAGACAGATTGGAGAGTCAATGGAATCAAAAAGGCTTAATCCTCCAACACCGACCAACATTAGTGAGCACTACTGGGATTATGGGGAGGGTAGAGAAATGCATGCAGGAGAAGCAAAGCAATAGTGTTTAATTGCTTCGAGAAACTCTGCAGGGTATGTTCTTTTCAAAGAGCAAAATCTTCTTGACAATCTAGTGACAGCAATTGGGCATTTCTGTGCTTAGTCACTTTCCAAGAAGACCTGGGTACTAACCTCAAGCAGATGTTACCCTTGCAACAGATGAGATAGTTATTTTGCAATAAATAAATAGCTGTCCAATTTCCCTTCCTCATGGCCATATTCTAGTTAAATAAGTTTAGGTTTATTCCCAGCTACTCCAGGGTTCAGGAAAATATTATTATTATTATTATTATTATTATTATTATTATTATTATTATTAATTTATACATACATACATACATACCCCACCCATCCGGCTGGGTTTTCCCAGCCACTCTGGACAGCTCCCAACAGATTAAAAACAGAATAAAACATCAAACATTAAAAACTTCCCTAAACAGGGCTGTCTTCAGATGTCTTCAAAAAGTCAGATAGTTGTTTATTTCCTTGACATCTGATGGGAGGGCATTCCACAGGGTGGGCACCACCACCAAGAAGGCCCTCTGCCTGCTTCCTCCATAAATGAAAAAACAGACTGGTTATGGCAGGTGTGGGGATGCAGGAGTTGCTGAACTACAACTCCTACCATGCTTTGCTTGATAGAGCTGATGGAAGTTGCAGTTCCAAAGGAAACCAAAGGTTCTCCCTGCCTGGGTTAGGGTATGTATTTCATAGTGAGAAATTCTGCTCTGCTACCAGCCCAGAAGTACAATTTTGCACATTCAAGAAGGGATCAGTAAGAGCAGTTAACCTTCACGAATTAGGGTATAAATTTCTCATAAAATAAAAATAATCATCTGGAAATTTCCTACCGGGCAACCTGGTGTTTCCAGATGTTTTGGACTGGAATCCCATGACCCCAACCAGCACCACCTAACAGTTATGCCTAGAAAGCTGTAGAAAGCCAACATAGACCACTGCAATAGTTTGTGACCCTCTGTTGGTTTGCAATAAGCACTGCTTCTGTTCAGCTACAGTTTGGCTTCCACTGAAACCATCGCACTATTTGCTATGGCCGAGACTTAACATCATTCATTATGTAATCAGTTATGTATTTAACTTAGATGCATTTCAGTGAAAGAGAAACATCAAAAGCAATGCAGAAAATAACATATTTAGTTATGTAAGATTAGTGGACTAAAAAGTAAATAAAACCATCAATACTGAATATTGTTCCTATTTGCTTGCATGATTTCCATTCCTGGCTTTCAGCAAACATGCAATTTGTGGCAATTCCGGCTCTCATTTCTGTTTCCGACACAATTCTCTGACATTGTTTCCAATGTTTTCTGTTATAGATAGAAACTGGAATTTGTGACTGTGTTGGAACATGGAAGTGTCAAGATGATAAATCAAATTAGTCAGCATTCTTTTAAAAAACAGGTTTGTAAAGCTAAGCTCAATACACTTTTTAAATTTATTTTTAAAATTATTTACATATTGTCCACTCACACAAAATATTGAGGTGGTGCACAATGTAAAACACCATAAAACAGAACAAAAGTATCACCAAAATGATGAGCTCATCTATATAAAAAAAGAAGTACAGGAAAGACAAAGACTTTGATTCCCGGAGGTTACAGATCTATTTAATGATGTATGTTCGCTAAGGAGCCACGCACTGCTTACATGCTGTGTGATCAGCTGCCCATGATAGCAAGCTCAAAACATTCAGTCATATGAACTGTAGATACAAAAAGAATAGCCAGAGATAATTTGAGACAAGCTTCTGTATACTCAGTGGAAAGCAAATGCACATCTTTGAATAACAAAAGCAGCAACAGAAGCAGCATCTTTGACCATAGTCCAAATTACATTTTTTTTTAAAGAGAAAAGCAAAACAGATCACCAAAGTAATTACTTGGGCAAGATTGTAGGAAATAATCATAGAGCACACATAACAGACAGGCAAGTGAATGTTCTTCCTGCAATTGGAATGCATTAGTTTTCTGTGTCCCAAGACGCACTACATAATAATTTATTATTGTATTTAATTGATTTCCATTGAATACCACCGCAATATCACTTTTTCAGGCAACAAGAATGCCTGTTTGGAATCAATACCCAAAAAACTCCCAAAGCAATTATTTCAAGGAAATTGAGGCCTGGCTGAAAATGAATGGGAAGTGGGAGGAAAAGAAAGGAAGTATTAGTTGAACAAGTTGTCTTTCTGCTTTATGTAAAAGTAGTCTATGCATTGTGAGAAAATGACTATGCCTAAAGTATCTATTTGCCTAAGTGAGATGCTTATTTTATTACCAATAAAACTAGCCTAACATTGCTGTGAATAGTTTAATTCTGTGCATAAGAGCATCAGGGCTGCCCTGCCCACTGGCGGAGGAACGGGGGGGAGCACAACGCCCTCGGCACCATTGGTGAGGGGGGGTATCATTGCGGCCACCCCCCCAGACATGTGCCGTGCATACCCCCCACCGCACTGGGTGCCACGCCCCCACAGGAAGCACGTCATGCCCCTAGGATGCATACCACGCCCCCGCGGGTGGTGCGCCACGTCCCAGAACACACACCACGCCCCTGCGGGCAACGTGACACACCTCCAGGACACGCGCCAGCCACGCCCCTGCCTACTCTCCACCCCCAGTGCCGGAGCATGCAGCTTTGCCACTGGCCCTGCCAGATCAGAACAAAATCCCATCTAGTTCCGCATCCTGTTCCGCAGTGGCCAACCAACCACTTGTAGGAAACCTCAAGCAGGTAATGAAAAAGGTATTTAAATATACATTCCCGAAGAAACCAGAGGCCTTTCTCCTGGGCATGGTCGGCCAATTGGTGTTAAAGAAGGACAGAACTTTCTTTTTGTACGCCACAACAGCAGCAAGAATACTTATTGCAAAGTATTGGAAGACACCAGATCTACCCACCCTGGAAGAATGGCAGATGAAGGTGATGGACTATATGGAACTGGCGGAAATGACTGGCAGAATCCGAGACCAGGGAGAAGAGTCGGTGGAAGAAGACTGGAAGAAATTTAAAGACTATTTACAGAAATACTGCAAAATTAAAGAGTGTTAAAATGATGTTGGATTGAAGCATGGGGGTTTCTAGCTGTAATGCTATAAAGGAATATGAAAAAATGGATCATTAATAGGTAAAAATTTAATGCTATAATATTTTAAGATTAAAGACTAGGTTAAATAAAGAGGGAAAGGATTTGCTGAACTAATAAAATGAACTGGAATACAAAAAAAGGGAGGTGTGAGGAGGTCCGGGAAACAAGCAAATGAAAGTTAAGTAATGGAAAGATTGGATTGTTTTTAATCATTTTTATTTTGCATTTTTCCTTTTTCTGTTTTCATTTTGTAATAATTTGAAAATCTTAATAAATATCTTTTTTTAAAAAAAGGAAACCTCAAGCAGGATCCAATAAAAATTTATTGAGGAAATGCACAGTGGTAAGTTCCACTCAGTAGTAACTTTCGCTGTGTTCAGTGGAGCTTTCTCCCTAGTAAGTGTATTTAGAATTTTAGCCACAGTGTTTACGTTGCTTTTGTGAGCAGATCCTCCTCTGGTGCAACAAGAGGGAATTGGGTCACTCGCAGGCATCCCTCTTGACAATCCTGAAATTCTGTGACAAATCCCAAATATCTTGATACTGTTACATGCCAGCCCAATGTCCGTGAGTGGTACAAGATTCCAGGGGTTCCAGGCAGGGTTGAGTTTCCGTTGTGAGGATCGAGGCACAGCAGAAGTTAGCATCTTTAAGAAATATGGTTTATTAACGCATATTACACTTGGAAGTTTGCAATGGAGGCGGTACATAACATTATACCCAAGGAGCGTTTCTCGTTGTCCATCTCTTAGCTTAGTCCAGTGGTTTTCAACCAGTGTGCCGTGGCACCCTGGGGTGCCTTGAATGATGGTCAGGGGTGCCACGGTCAACACTGGCCTCTGTCTCTCTTTCCTTCTCTGATGCCCTCTCGCGTGTCTGCTTCCCAGAGGCCTGTGCAGCTGTTTGTTGCAGCAGCCCTGGCTCCAAGCTCCCCAGGCGAACGGTGCCTGGGGGTGCTGGTTGCCAGGAGCCAAGACGGCCTCAGAGCCTTAGTCAGTCATGGATCCTGGTCTCTTAGTTCAGCTTCGTCCAGCCAGTGGCGCATGGAGTTCTGGCCTGCCCAGCAGCTCATGGTGCCTAGCCTTTGTTTTCCTACTTTTTCACAGCACACCCATAGATTTTCAAAAAGAGCAAAATTTCCTCTGACATCACCCCCCTCCCCCTTCACCATGGCCACTTGCCAATTCTCCTGTCTCTGTCCACTCCTCAGGGCGGGGGCAAGACAGTTCTTTTGCATTGTCAATGGCCCTTAATGACACTCCATTGTTTCTTAGTGGCTCTGCACTTAGCCAGTTGGTTTGCATAGACCAGGCACCCCCAAACTCAGCCCTCCAGATGTTTGGGGACTACAATTCCCATCATCCCTGACCACTGGTCCTGTTAGCTAGGGATGATGGGAGTTGTAGTCCCAAAACATCTGGAGGGCTGAGTTTGGGGGTGCCTGGCATAGACCAACCCCAGGAATTCCTCTGCATAGTGCCACCTGTAGAATCATAGAATCACAATTGTAGATTTGGAAGGGACCATGAGTATCATCTAGTCCAACTCCCTACAATGCAGGATTATGCAGCTGCTCAATACGGGGATCAAACCTGCAACCTTGGAGTTATCAGCACCACATTCTAACCAACTGAGCTATCGAGGCTAGCTCAGTGTTACCCACACTGACTGGCAGTGGTTTTCTAGGATTTCAGACAGGGGGTCATTTCCCCGCTGTACCTGGAGATGCCATTGAGGATTGAACCTGGGACCTTCTGCAGTCCATGGGTTAAGGGGCACAACAGTTGCTTTGCCCTGGGTGCTGGCAACCCATGCTATGCCACTGCTTCTCTGCATTGGAGATTATCTGAAATTAGCAGGGTGGGTAGTCCTGATCCCCATTAAGCCACTAGTGGTAGGAGAGCTTTGCTCCTCATTGTGGTTTCAGTCTGGATCAGAGGGCCTGCTTACAGAAAAGCTAGGACAATACAGTATTTCAAAAGTCTTTGAGATGTGTATCCAACCGACTGGTACCTTTGTACCTGGACGTACAAGATCCATATAGGATACAAGTGGACATCCCGGCTGCAAAACTGCATCTTCTGAGAGTGTATAATTCTATTCAGGGCCATGAAGATTCTTGGATTGTGAAGACAATTCTTAATATTTTGGACCTCTACAATAGCAGGCTTTCACACAGGCATTAAGAACAGCTCATTCATACATTCTGATCACTTACGGTGATTGCACTATTAGGTTATCAGCCAATCATGGCCATTAGCTGGTCCACTGCTCTATAATCACCCTAATGATGTTTGCTTGCCTTGTAATAAAGATTAAGTGACAAAGAAATTAATGATGAGATGCTAAGTCAGCAGGGTAACATTTAAAAACAAGGTAAAAATTATTTGGTTAATGCAAATGCCGATGATTACATTAGGTAGCACTTGTTCCAACAAGGAAAGTGGTGATTGTTTTGTTTCTTTAAAAAGGAAAGGTGAGCAGCATGTTCTATTCCCCACCCAAGAAGCGTGAGCAGTATAGTTGTACATTGGAAGTTGAACGGAATCCGTTCTGGAAGTCCGTTCGACTTCCAAAATGTTCAGAAACCAAAGCGCGGCTTCTGATTGGCTTCCAAAAATAGTTCACAAACCAGAATGTCACTCAGTTTGCAGCATTCAGGAGCAAAAACTTTCGAGAACTAAGCTGTTCAAAAAGCAAGGTATGACTGTACTGACAATATAAAAAGGTAAAGGTAAAGGGACCCCTGACCATTAGGTCCAGTCGTGGCCGACTCTGGGGTTGCAGCGCTCATCTTGCTTTACTGGCCGAGGGAGCCGGCGTACAGCTTCCGGGTCATGTGGCCAACATGACTAAGCCGCTTTTGGCGAACCAGAGCAGCGCATGGAAATGCTATTTACCTTCCCGCCGGAGCGATACCTATTTATCTACTTGCACTTTGATGTGCTTTCGAACAGCTAGGTTGGCAGGAGCAGGAACCGAGCAACGGGAGCTCAACCTGTCACGGGGATTCAAACCACTGACCTTTTGATCAGCAAGTCCTGGGCTCTGTGGTTTAACCCACAGCGCCACCCGCGTCCCTGTACGACTGTATAATGGGTGATATATCTTTCACTGAGCTTTGAATGGTTTGGAGAATGATGATGGCCTAGACATACCCTGGAGTCCCTGCCTCCTAGACCTAGTTCTCACTGAGATGCACAGCCAGCCTCATCAGTTGGAAGAGAGACCTGCCTGACGCAGCTGGCAGATGCCTAGTCCAGTTGTTTCTCCTGAAGCCTTCAGCTGTGGAGGACATCATCTTCACTTCAGGCAGCATAACATTCTAGGGCAGCCCTGTCAAGATGATGAACCTTTACCACTTCAAACTGGTAGCAGAGAGAATCAGGCACTTCAAAACAGACACTTCAGATGCTCAAACAAAACAAAACAAACATTTCAAGGGTTTTTGAGGGTTCAGAGCACCCAATTGATTTTCCAGGCAAGCAGCATGCTGCTCACTCATCTCTGTTTCCAGGGTCGTGGGTCACAGCCTTCACCACACTACACTGAACCATCTCTCAATCAAATGTTGTATGATACACATAAATATAAGTTGAAAATAAATGTAGGAGTATCTTATAGGAAATAAATCCCTATTTAAGGTACAGGTACAGGGGCTAGGAAAGGGGGCTCTGGAGTAGGCTCAACAAAATATTGCACCAAGGAAAAACTGATGATGCTCAGAAATGCCTTCCAAACCAGGCAAAATATCAAAACCACTACCCACTACCCAAAAAAATTGAACACAGAAAAAATAAATCAGGCAAAGCCCTCCCAAAAATAAGCAACTCCCTACAAATAAATTCATTATTATTTTTTAAATGGAAAGGTCCCTTGGTGAGGTGAGCACCAACGGTGGTGTTTGAGGGTGCTGTGGTGCCCACAGACTCCATGTTCGGGACTCCAGGAATGGTCACTTGGACTGGGGAAGACCTGAGTTCAAATCCATGCTAACTGGTTTGATCTTGCACCAGGCACATATTGTGAGTCATGCCTGCCTCATAGAGATAGTGCATGGATAAGCAGGGGCAGACTTTGTTAATATGGCACCCTGAATGAGGACAAAATTTGGCACTTGCCTTTGGGTACCATTTACCTGCATATTTACCAATATAACTATAGGTTTATCGGCATCATTTATCTTGTTCCCTCCTCTGCTTGGCACCCTGTGCAGGAGGGAATACCCACACTGCCCTAAATCCAGCACTGAGATAAGGAGCAATCCCAGTCCCTACGCTTCTGTAAGGAAAAGTGATAATGGTTAGAAAGAAACAGACAGATAGGTAGCTTTCTATGGAATGAGGAATACTGTTGTTCTGCCTACTTGAAAACTTTGTAGCAGGAATGGGGATTATCCCTGACTATAGTCCATGCTGGTTGGGGCTAATGGAAGTTGCAGTCCCAACCCTGACTTTACAGAGATACAGAGTGAAAATCCATCGTGACAAATGAGAAATAACAAGACCACCCATCTTCTGATGTATTGAGTTAACAAATATGCTTCCTGTCTCCCCAAAGGAAGCAAACGAAATCTGTCAATTGCAAGCTGGATCAGAACTAAATTGTATCCAAATGTGAGGGGGGGGGGAGGACTAAGAATGAAAGCTGAAAGGAACAGCAGAGCCCATATGTACAGCAGCTTGCTTTAATGAGACAATTAACCATTAAAATGGAAAAGATCTACCTCCAAGGAGCAATGTGAAGTTTAATTATTAATGTTTGTAAAGCATTTTGATATCCAGAAGATGAAAGCCACTATGTGCTATAAATACTAAGTATTATTATCCTCATATTCATATTATAGTTAATCTGGCTGGAAAGTGCAAAATCTGTGCTTGCAGTACTAGCATTATTAAAATGACTCCAAGGGATTCATTGCCATCGACATCAAATCTGCTTTCTTTAAAAGGAGGAACATTAAGAGGCCTTGATGAAATTATTTAAAAGGAGAAATAATATGTTTCATAAAATACAACCCTTGATAAGGCTGTGGGTCCTGTTCCAGCCAAAGAGAATTGTGACTGATAGTCCAATCCTATACATGTTTTCTTATCTGTTCTGAGTTCAGTGAAGCCTATTCCCACATACAGGATTTCAGCCTCTGATGTCTTAACACCATTGAAGCAAGTTAAAGTTTGTCTCTTTGTGGGAATCTGATTTTTCAAAATCCAACTACACCAACCTTCCCAAACTGTTTGCTCTCCCTATGTTTTGGGCTACAACCTTCAAGTGTTCCAGCCAACTCAGCACAGTGGTAGCCCAATACACAGGGTGCAACAGGTAGCAGAAGGCTGCACTGCATGTTGAACACAAATGCTGAATTAACCACAAGATTATGTGCCACTTAATCAAAAACATCTCAAAGCAGATGCTTTGAGATGCTACTCAGTATCAGTGGAGAGGTTGCTGGTTATGGTGGAGCCCAGGTACACAAAATCATCTGCCACATCAAGTGTGTGGTTGCCAATGCAGATAAGAACCCACCACACTTTTGTCTTGGTGTGGAGACATGGAGACCCTCGTCGCTTCTTGGGTGGAATCACACACTGCCTTCAGTTGAGCTGAAGGTATAGGAGAGCCACAGGTAGAAGAATACCTTGGAGCGAGAACACGTTCCTGTTTCACACTGTTCTTGCTAGAAAAGAGGGGTTAATTTTCCTAATCTAAAATGTTCCACATCATTTCCCCTAATCTAAATTGCTCCCCACACCTGCCCACACCGGGGAGTTGGAATACACAGGTATTGCAGGAAATGTGATCATGGTTCTCATGGAGTCTTATCTATTTTAACAGCATCCTGCTGGCGCTAAGCAGCAAAAGCCTTTTGAAATAGAGGGACGCTTTGATATACCACGAGAATCCGCTGTTCAAAGTGGGGAAACAGTCAAAAGCCCCACTGGGTGAGAGCAAGCCTCCGATCCCAGCCAATTATTTTTACAGCACATAAGTGCTCTTGTCTTCTCCTTGCAGCCAATGGTACGCTGGTGACTTCTTTATGTTTCTTGCACTTTGGTTATGCTGAACCCTGCTTTTAGGTTTTTGTAGTGCCTCAAGTCAAAATCTCTCATCACCTCCTCAGTCGCACAACCAGTGCTACTGAAGAAGGAGAATGTTCTTCTATGAACGACCTTGGCAGCAATTTGATAATGCCTATGACATAACTAGTGCTATATAACACTCTTTTTTTCAGCTTACGCATGCCCCATTTACTCTTGAATCCATGACACATCTAGGCAGCAGCTGCAGCTGCTCTTGTCTCAGAGGGCAGAGCCCTCAGGTCCTGTCCCCAAAACCTGATTGTTCATGGGAGAAAATGAAAAGTACCACGAAGAAGCCATGCAGAGGACGCATAAACTAGACCAACTTTAATACAAATGGTTTACAGAGGGGGAAAATCATGCATCAGGCCTCTGTTTGGGAGGCAGAACAGAAACTAAGACTGTGTGCACATTAGTGACTTTAAAACACAGCAAGGTCATTTCAACTCGTGTTTGTTCTTTGTTGTATACATCAGTAGGGTTAGGTGTGCTTCTAAGATGCCCACTATCTGTCCACACCAGAGGGCAGAAAGACAACATGAATGCTTCCTCTATATGGCTTATGTTTTCAAATCAGATCGAAGCTGGTTTGAAGAGAAACAAATCAAAATGCAGAATTTCTCCAGAAGCTACAGGCAGATGTGGATTGTGTGTACACAGCTTCACAAACCAGCAGCAGAAACACAATGTGAGTACAGATTAAACAGCTGTGTGTGTAAAGTCTTAAAGTACAGTGCCCGAGAAATGACTCAGGTGATTCCAGGTATGGCAAGCAAGAAGGGCCAATGCCCCACAGAAAGACTGCCTTTCGCATGTTGCTACATTTGCAACATCCTGAGATTTCAGGGCTCAAACCTGAGGTCCAGGGAGTGGCCCCTGATGCTGTCATGGGATGGGCCCTGGAGACAGATTGAGAAAGTTTTTTAATCTATTTTTCTCTGAAACAATAGGATCCCCATTTCCAGCACCAAAAGGCACAATGGAAAGGGAAAAGCTATGCTGTTTGGAAAGCAAAGTATGCAGTGCTGCTAGCATAAATCTCCTCGTTGCATTGCAGCAGCCAAGGCAGTCTCATAAGTTCAGGTGCTCAAATGTGATCCATAGTTCTTTTTTTCTCTAGAACATAATAATTGGCTTTAATTGTACTTCTCTGGAGTAAATGGCTGGGGAAGCCCCAGGGTATATATAATAAAAGTATTATTATTAAATAGATAGCCTTGACGATGAGGGCCAGGATCCAAAGAGCTATTTTAGGGCAACCCCCATTCCAATGGTTTTACATGTTTTGCATTTTCTTATGTGAACATTTGAGTCCAAGGCCTCATACGAAGCAATTTTTTAATGTCTCCTCAGTTACAAAAAAATCTTCTATATGCCATATTGGACTGCTAATAGAGAAACTCAAGCCCAAAGTTCTGCATTTTGTTTAATTCCACTCCAGACATTTTATACAAAAACAGTCACACCTGGAGTACCAGCCCAACCCCTGGTGGAGAAACTCAACCCCCAAATTCTGCAGTTCTTCTGGTTCCAGACATGGTATGCAAAAGCCTTCATCTCTATATGCTCAGCATCATGTGTTGACTTTTCTTACTCAGAAGAACCATGGTTGGCATGCACTCCCCCAAAGCAGCCTACAAGAAATGGCCCTAGCTAAAAACATAATGCACAATTCAAATAATGTGAATTATTGTCCATGTTGCCTATAAAAAGGAATATTTTTCCATGGACGGTTAACATATGGCAGCATGACTGAAATGAATCTCAGAAAAAAGCATTAAGTACGCTTGAATCATTCAAGTAAACACTGCTTTGCAATGAGAAGACATCCCCATTTGTCCGTTCTCAGTGTTTCCTTGCCCTTCCTTGTTCTACAGACTGTAACCTATATTGCTGACTCTGGGATATTACATGCTTAGCCAACTTTATGGGTCTCTTTATCCATAAGCGACATAAGCTTTCTATAAAAAGTCTATAAAAACAGTTCGGTATTCAGAGATACAAGGGATTGGTTTTGACTGCATGTAGCAACTGATTACAATAAAAGTCTCAAACTGTGCCCGAAAAAGAGAGGCAGGAAAGTTAAAATGTATTTCAGGCAGAAGGATGTGCTGTACTTTACAATAAAGAACTCTTTGGCTGGTTGATTGCCATCCTGTAATGTCATGACACATTACTTTTTACAAGCATTAACTGTACTAGCCTGTGCCTAGAGATTATCACAGCGTCTCACTGTTCTAGCTGAATGGAAGGTAAAGAACATATCACCATAAGAGTCGCAGAAAAGCAATGTCATGGGTGTTCAAGGGAGATGATGGCCCAAGGCATCCATTACTAGCACCACATTTAATAACTTCATGTTTTAATTGAATCCAGAGAAGTTTTCCATTCTTCTTCTGCTGCTGCTGCTTCTGCTTCTTCCTCTTCCTCTTCCTCTTCTTCTCCTTCAAATCTCATCAGCCTATTTGAGCTATCTAAGATTCATACTTTAACAGTCTGAAGATTAGGGTAACATCCCCTCCTGCCAAAACCCAAACCAATATGTGCTCATTTGAGCTGTCCCTAAGCATGATTATTAGTGATCTATCCACTGAAAGTCCAAAAGAGACCAATGTGACCAGCTAACTGGACCTCTTCCTCCTCGTTTTCTGCAGTGGCTCCTTGTTTGTGGAATCCTCTCCCCAGGTAGGCTTGCCTGACACTTTCCTTATACAGGTTACATTTTGGGTGCTAGGCAAAAAATATTCCTCTTCAACCAGGCCTTTGGCTCATTAACATCCTTCATCCTTTTAATTGTGCTGAGGTGGGTGGGGATTATTGGTTTTATTATTGTTCTTATTCTTGTTATGTATTTTGTGTTTTCATCTTGTATTTTTATGCTGTGAACCACCCTGAGATCTTTGGATGAAAGGCGGTATACGAATTTAATAACTAAAATAAAAATAAATAAAATAAAATTTTGGGGGGAAATGTGACAAGTGGGATGTAGTAGGGTTATCTTCCCAGGCCCATTGTTGTTTAATATCTTGGGTCAACTGCTTGGATTGAGGGGGTGTTCATCAAATTTGCAGATGACACCAAACTAGGAGAGGTAGGCAATGCCACTGTGTATAGAATCAGGATTCAAGATGACCTTAATAGATTGGAGAACAGGGCCCAAGCTAACAAAATGAATTTCAATAGGATGAAGGATGTAAGAAATCACTTGCCTCTGGTACATATAATTTTTACACTAGTGCTGTGCCAACGTAAAAGAGGAAAGGGAATGGGATGTCACATGCTTCTAATTTCCAGCACAGGAAATTAAATCAGCTTTAAGAAGATGGTTTGCACTGCCCAGTTATCTTATAGAGGCTCAAATTAAACACTCCAAGTAATTCTTGGCTGCTTTTAAAACCATTTCAATTTTCCAGCAGCCTTTGGATACCATAAACAGTTATTATTTTAATATCTTTCCCCTGGCAGCTTCATGCTGCTCATAGAGGTTTCATAGATATAATCACCTTTCTGCTCCTAGTTGATATTCAGCAACAGCAGCCTGTCATTATTTCCAGTATCTCTGTGAAGGGTGCTGCTTGCACATACCTTAGAGATGCTAAGACAGCTTTTCCCTCTTGCTACACTGTGGAGTACCAATAGCAAATCTTGTCACTTTTGCATAAATGTTTACATCACCTTTTCATTTTTCTTTCTTTCTTTCTTTCTTTCTTTCTTTCTTTCTTTCTTTCTTTCTTTCTTTCTCTCACACATATACACAAGTCTTCATTTTGAAGAGCAGGTTCACGCGCCACAGTGCCTGGCTCAGTGCCTCACAACATTTCATTTGTTTGAATCACCAACTCAAAGGGCTTGTCAAAGCCTCCTGGAGGTTTTGACCACTTGTGTCTGTTTTTAAAATGCAAGGGTTAGCAGTAGCTAACACCATGGGGCTGTGTAACAAAAGCCAGATCTTACATTCTCTTTAACGATATTCCACCCACTAAAAACTCTCCTTCCAGGAGCCCATGATAAACATCTAGCCCAGCATCCTGGTCTCATATTGACCAGCAAGATGCCAACGGGAAACCAGCAAGCAGAACATGAGTACAACAGTTCTCTCTCCCTTGGAATCTTGTGATTCCCAGGCAGCAACTCCAGATTCCCAACCCAGCCTCCAGTAAAGGTACATAAAGGGTAAAGGACCCCTGGACGATTAAGTCCAATCAAAGGCGACTATGGGGTTGCAGTGCTCATCTTGCTTTCAGGCTGAGGGAGCTGGTGTTTGTCCACAGACAGCTTTCCGGGTCATGTGGCCAGCACGACTAAACCGCTTCTGGCACAACAGGACACTGTGACGGAAACCAGAGCGCATGGAAACGCTGTTTGCCTTCACACTGCAGCGGTACCTATTTATCTACTTGCATTGGCATGCTTTCAAACTGTTAGGTTGGCAGGAGCTGGGACAGAGCAACAGGAGCTCACCCCGTTGTGGAGATTTGAACCGCCAACCTTCCGATCAGCAAGCCCAAGAGGCTCAGTGGTTTGGACCACAGCACTACCTGCGTCCAGTACATTGACATCATGACTAGCAGTCATTATTAGCCATATCCTCCAAGAATTGGACATGACCCAGAACCATGTTTTTAACATAGCCTTGTGTTTTTCCCCCCACCTTCCTGGAAGGCTCTTTGACAATTGTAAGAGTCACACCACAGCTCCTCTGGAAGGTCATGCCTGCAGCTGGTTTGAATTCTTCTATCTGTATGCTGGCTTGGGATCCTATGAGATGAGGGATGGTTTAGAAATCATCATTATGATAAATAAGATAGAACTAGTGGATCATTCAGTGCCCTTAGTTAGTATCCCTGTATGCTTACAGATGTAGACCAACATGGATATTATTTTATTCCAGTCACAGTCTGCTTGCTCAAAGAATCCCACTATTTGTTAAAGTGTCATGTTCAAGGAAAAGGTGGACCCACTGTCTGCATTGCACAGCAGAATGACTGCTCTCTCCCCGTGCATGTGCAGATTTATGAACTGCATACGATGTTCTGGAGGAGATCCTTGACCTCTTGTAAGCTGCAAATTTATTTCCCTTGGCAGTGAAAAACAGTGAAGGATTACTAAGGAGAATTGATTGTATTCATGTATTATAAATTAGCTCAAATCGTTTCCACCAGTGGGCTTTGGCAGTGTTTGTACACTGATGTGCAGCAATGTTTGCTTATTGTATTTTTATTTTCTGCTGAGTAAGACCAGCTCAGGTTGCGAATAATGTAAAAGTGGGGAAAGAGAGCCCATCGCAAACTCGGTGTATGTGTGTTTGTGTGTGCACACATATGCACATACTATACATTCATATTTCTAAATCCAAAGTCTCTGTGTAATGCTACTGCACATTAGATCAACATCTTTCTCTGATCAACCATCTGATTTGATTATGAATTTCTAAAGCAAATTTGCTTCAAAACTGCTTGAAAACACACAGAGAGAAAATAACATTAAGGGGCTGTGTGTGTGTGTGTGTGTGTGTGTGTGTGTGTGTGTGAAACACAGCTATCGACTCAATAAGCTTTCATTATGCCTGAAATTATGTGCCTGCTTTCTCTACACACACACACACACACACACACACACACACACACACCAGCCTACATGCAAAGAATGGTACTGAGTTACTTCAACTCTGGAAATCCAGCCAGCAAGGAAAGCAAAATGAACAGGTAACATCTAAACCCGCTGGGCCTTGTCATCTACAACTCAGTGGAGATCTGGATTTCTGAGGGCTTCAAAGGGAAAGAGAAGAAAGCAAGCAGGTGGGAAGTGCAATTTTGCTGTGGCTGCTGAACAGAAAACACTTCATCCATTCATGAAGTCACAGTGATTTTTTTGTACAATAATCTTTGCAGGCCCTGAGAGCACCCTGGGAGAGCCTTTAAATACTTCATTCTAGTGTGTTTCGGTGCACAGAAATAGTCCTCTAAATCCAGTTTGCTAGTATTTTCTCCTCATTTTGCTCATATTTTTTCCAGTTCCTTCATTAGATCTGTGATTTGTGAGTAGGGAGAGAATATATATTTTGTAAAAAATATCTTCTTTTTTTGGCAAAAGTCTGTATGAAAAACACACCTTTCTCATACACAGGCAAGCATCCAACAGTCTCTCTTAACAAAGCACAATGCTGATTCCCTGGCACTTGCCCCCAGTAAATTATTTGTGGCATGGTATGATAAATTGGGGTAACAGTTCCACGGAACACAGAGGGTGTGCTTTAGGATGAGGGATGTATCTTAATAAAGAACTATAGAAACTTTGGTCAAACCTTCTAGTGTAAGAGTCTTGTGGCTTCAGCAACCCCGACAGATGATGGCTCACCCATTGCTTAACTATCTCTAGAGAAGGAGAGTCAACCACTTTCCAAGGCAGTCTGCTCCATCGTTTATCAACACATACTGCTGGAAAGTTCCTCCGAATGTTGAGGCAAAATAGGCTCCTTTGCCATTTCCACTTATAAGTTCTAGTCCTGCCTTCTGAAGGACAAGGGTACAATCGGACATGGGGATTAATGCATTAGTTTTCCTGGTTGTAATGCTAGCACTTCTGTCCCAGTTTCTAATGCTCCCTTTACACTGCATTATCCATTACATTGGGGAACTGTGGATTTTTTAATTGCTATAACACCATGTCATGCTACATTTAATTCACGCCACAGCAGACGTCATTGACATGTCACCACCACCTTTTATGAACATGTGCACATCTGTTCTCCCATGAGTCACCCATGAAATCAGCTGGAAAGAACTATATTTTGGGATACTAGACAAATTTCATCCCAGAAAATTCTGGGTTAACACGGTTGCAAACAGGTTTTTACTGGTAGCTACTAACATGGAAAGGGATGCTAAACTTCACATGATATCCAGAAGTGGCCTTTAATTGAAGAGAATTTACCTACAAGTCAGTATTTGAACACTGCCCTGGTAGTGATGGGCAGATTTGTAATTTTTGTTTTTGCACAGTTTCTCATTTTTCCAGTCTGAAATTCAGTTCTCCACAGTTTGCATAAAGTTATTGTGAAAATTCATCAACATTTTAGTGCAAATTTCTCTAAATATGAAAATTTTTGTATGCTGTTTTGCACATTTTTGCAAGGCAATTTCAGCAATTATAATGCATTTTATAGGTTATTTTACTAATATATGCATTTTTATATGCAAAATTTACCCTAGTGTGTGTATTTTGGTGCACAATATGTGGCTGAAGAACTGCCCTGCAACATTCGGGGGATATGCAAATTTAAAGGGTGGATGTGCTTCACTGATTTATTGTTTAGGAATGTGTGACTTAAGTATTTAAGTATGTAAATTATACAATTTTGCCACAATGAACACAGAGATGAACCCATGTTGTGGAAGATGAACTACAGCTGATCTTTGGATGGAAGTTGAATTGCAGTGGAACAGAAGCAGTGCTGCATGCAACAAATTACAGGGCAGAATAGAAAACAATACCTTCTTACAGCCCTAAGTGCCATTCCATCCACGTTTTGTACATGGAAAGGAGGGTCATCATCTTTTTATATACTGATGAGCTTTTAAACTTCTTAACTTTATTTTCAAGTTTTAGAAAATAGATTTATTTCTACCTTTTGAATGATATCATTATTATATTATAAATGATTTAACAGTTATTAGCCTATGTGTTGTGTTTATATTTCTGTGATTTGCAACACAGGGGTTTGTTTTTAGCAAAATGTCTTGGGCTAAATCTGAGACCATGTTAGTTGTTGAACAAGCTACTCTGTTCTTGTTTTTGGCATGGTTACTGTGCCCATTCTGATCCCTAAATATTGTCACCAAAATGACAGTTTTTGCTCAGATGCCCTACATCATAAGAGCATTTTAATAAGCTGAAAATAACCAGTTATTCCATCCATTGCTCAAATGTTCTTTTGAACACAGTTTTAGTATGCTCCAAAAGAAAAGAAAAAATAATTGATTAGTTGTTGCTTCACCTGACAAGGTGTTACTTTTCGGGTGGGGGGGAAGGGTAATATCTTTATTTCTCCATCTTTATGTTTTGTCTTGTGAAAAACAAAAGGTCATGCCCAGGGTTCAGCCACTGAGGTTGCAAGAAAAAGAAGCAAATGTCAGGAAGAAAAATGATGAAACTTTGCTCTTTCTAAAGTAAGATGCCAGCTTCCTAAAAATCAATCACTAAACCATACCTTATATATCTTCTTTGTCAGATGTCTCCTCAGAGCATGAAAAGTGAATGTCAGGAGCAGCAAGAGGGGAGTTTAAACAGGTTCACAAGGCATGCCTACGCATGTCTCCTCTGAAGCAAGTCCTAGTCGGCACATAGGGGCATCCTTCCCGGTATGTGGATATAGGATTGCAATCTTAGGCAGATATTAGGGAACAAATGTAATAGGATGTGACATATAGGGACCTCCTTATTAGATTCATAACTTGCAAAATAGATTATCAAGGAAAGCAGAGAATATTGACAATACGATTGCCAATATAATTATTCCCAGGTGCTAGTATATGTAGACAAGTGACATGGTTGCCGGTTAAGACACTTCTGTAAGCTGTTCATCATATCCTAGCAAAAGGATATCAAACCCCTATTATTATTCAGAAAAAACATAATTATTGGTAAACGAAAGGCGAATGGTTTAATATTGTAGAAAGTGGCACTTGCTTTCCCAAAGGGCCCAAAGAGCCCTTTACAAAAGTCCTGAAAGGTAGGCTAGTGGTAATGTCCTTATTGTTCGACATAGGAGAGATCTTGCCACTTGCTGAGTCTACAGCCAAACTCAGATTTCTGTCAGAATCATCCCATCTCATAGCTCTCATTCAAGTCCATCTCCAGCTTTGTGGGGAGACTATCCGGGGCAAGCTGCTTTTGCCCAGGTAGCATAATGCCTTCATCCCATGCTACTTACTTATCAGGTCATGGGTCTCCCAGCCACCACTGGTTTTATTGGAAGTCTTTTGTGCAAAGCAACTTCACAGCCTGTTCATCATTCCTGCTGCTCCAGCACAATCCCTCTTTTCCACAGTTCATAAATCAGAACATACACAGGGAGAAATGGATGGCAGTATTTTATATTCTAAATATCCTCTTGGCTATGCTCACAGAAAATCTCCCGCTTGTTGTATTTGTGTTCCTGTTTTGTGCTGAGGTACTTGCATGCACAAATATAACACAGTCATTTTGAGACGTTAACCTCCCTTCCTCTTCCCTACACTTTCAATTATTAAAATAACTGCCACACATTCATCTCACTAAATAATGCATTGCTTGTCATTCAAAGTTCATGAAAGGTGTTATTTTAACGCAGTTTGTGCATTAAACATGAAGATAATCCATTAAAGGATCCGTGTATTACTTGCTGCTCATGTGTGGGTACCATTAATTCTATTAGGGATTTCATTCCTGTCTTCTCCCCCACCCCCACAGATTTGGGCAAATTGTTTAACCTCAGTTAACCTACATTTTCTCATCTTTGAAAAAAATGATTCCATCATTTGCCCAGTCTGGTAGGCATGTGAAAAAAAGTCTCCAGGTTATATTGCACAATGCTTGGCTTATTAAAATTAGGTCTAGTGCAGTACCTGTTTTTTTTGAGGGGGGAGGGGGGGATTGGATATTTACAATGTAGCCATTGCAGAAATACATTATATATTACCATGTAGTTTGTTACTCTATGGCTTAAGGAGAAATTTGGACCAATTTACATGAAGCTTATATGCATGTCAAAGCCCATGTTTGCCATTCAGTTCCCAAAGTGCTCACCATTGTATTAAAAGTCATCGCAAACAAACAGTAAAGATTCCTTAGCTTACCTTCACAGCATTGCTGTTCCTCTGCAAGGAACATTTCAAGCAGGAAATCCAATGGCCGACGTAGCTACTTCTCAAGCCATTGCAGCATCTCCTTGTATGTAGCTTTTCCATCCATGATATCTCTTCTTGAAACACATAGAATGTCCCTGATGGCCACACTGCAAAGATCACCTAGGATTTGACCCCAGATGCCTTCCTAAAGTGGCAAGAGTGGTAGCTTGTAAATTAGAGATATCATCACAGTTTTTAAAAGGCAGGATAATATATATATATATATGAACTGAAGCAGCTTGTAAAGCTCACCCTCCAGTGCGTGTTATAGTCCTGAGTTATTTTGCAACCCTGATCAGCTCCATGGCTCCCATCTGGGGGGACCCAATCAGGCTGACCCACCCTGGGTCAACCCAGAGACCATATGCCCTGCCTCAGATCCAGTCCTAAATTAGTTCATGGGGCAGGGCTAATGTTTAACAACCCTAATTAAACATACAACCAAGAGGAGGGGAGATGTTGCATCATCTTTCCACACTCTTGGAAAGTAGGGAGTTACATTCTGCAGTGTGTTCCTTCTGCAAGTGGGGAAACACACTTGTGTATGAGGTCCCTCATTGATGCCTCCACTCAACTGCAGGAAAGCTGCTTGTGAAGCAGAACCCATGCCCTGGAGAGTCAGGCAGTATCCTACAACATCCTGGTCTCCTACCTTCCAAGAAGAGGCAGCCAGTGGTCATATAGGTCTCTGCCTTTTGTAGGATTTCCTGCCTGAGGCCCTACACCTGAAAGCTCTGGATTGTTCTGGACCATTTGACCTGATCTGTAGCACTCCATGACTGTCTAAACTCTATTCAGCCAATGCCTGAATCCCTCAGAATAGATCCAATTTGGTTTGGTCCTCGGGTCTTGGCTGAATTGGGTGCACAATGGTGATGAGTTTTCGCTTAAGAGCAAATTTCATAAACAGTTCCTCCCCACAAGGTTTCTCTGCTTTTTCTCATAATTGCTGGAAGCAATCAAAATTGAGCCTGGGGCTTCTCCCTCATGCCATTACCACAACTAACTTAAGATGGACCACTAGCATGAGTGTTCACCACAAGTGGCTGTCGCATCCTGCCTGAAAACAAGCTTTACCCTGAACAGCACCACTTTGTGAACCGTTCCTTATGTGAATATCTGCCAGAATATTTTGAATTGCCTTCCACTGCTTGACATAATTTGAGGGGTCAAAATACTTTTCTTCTCCACAGACATTCATATTAACAAAACAAAAATATTCATTGATTGTCTCTTTGTTTTTCAGTTCTCTAATGTTCTGATATCCATAACATGTACATACTGAAACTGCTGCAGACAATACATAGTCTTATGTATAATCCTTCCAGATTACTGATACCTCAGAATGAAGGGTAAATCATTCTGCAGAGCTTTCTACATCTTTGAGATCATATTTCGAGAGGAGGAAAAAAATCAATGCATATTTGACAAAGAAATAAATTATGCTTTGCAGCAAAGTGGCAGGCTGCTTTTCCTTAACAAGAAAATAGCATCAGGATCGTGAATATTAGATCACTGTAAATGTATTTTAGTTTTGTTGATCAGGCCCCACAAAATGATACACTAGATTGGTAAAATGATATCATCTAGTGGACTAACTAGCTGTTTTAATATTGGAAGTTGTCAATCCATGTACTGTTAGATGTGCAGCCCCAAATAAAGCAAACAAGAGGGAATTATTATCTACAATGGCTATTGATATGAGGTTACAAGCAAAACAGAGATTGGCCAGTTAGGCTATATCAGGGGTAACGAATGTGGTTTTTTCCAAATGATGTTGGACTACAACTCACATGAGCCTAGCCAGTATGACAGATGGTCAGGGATGATGGAAGTTGTAGTCCACCAGCATCTGAAAGGCATGTTGGCTAGCTCAGGGCTATAATGTATGTTGAAAGGGATTTTTGGTTCAGGCCTGTTCTCCAACTTTACCTTTTGAGATCTTCAGAAAAAGCCAAGCTCTGGGAATTATTTACATAAGATTAGGTTGATGAGAGAACAAAGGGGGCTTTGTCTTTTATCACAGGCCAGTTGTGGGTTTCTCTCATTAATGGAGGTCCACCAGAAGGAGAGCTTTTGATCATTTAAGAGGCAGCTAAATGCTTTGTTGTTAATAAAGGTAAAGGGACCCCTGACCATTAGGTCCAGTCGTGGCCGACTCTGGGGTTGCAGAGCTCATCTCGCTCTATAGGCCGAGGGAGCCAGCGTTTGTCCACAGACAGCTTCCGGGTCATGTGGCCAGCATGACTAAGCTGCTTCTGGCGAACAAGAGCAGCACACGGAAATGCCGTTTACCTTCCCGCCAGAGTGGTACCTATTTACTATTTATCTACTTGCACTTTGACGTGCTTTCGAACTGCTAGGTGGGCAGGAGCTGGGACCGAGCAACGGGAGCTCACCCCATCACGGGGATTCAAACCATGACCTTCTGATCAGCAAGTCCTAGGCTCTGTGGTTTAACCCACAGCGCCACCCATGTCAAGAGTAATGATCTGGGTAACACCAAGTGATTTGTTGCAGACCCAACACACCCGCATAAACACAAAACATAAAGTATTTTTTTAAAAAAAATTATGTGATGTGGTGATAGCCACCAACTTGGATGGTTTTAAAAGAGGGTTAGACAATTTTATGGAGTAGCTGCTAGCCATGACAGCTGTTTTAACTCCACTGCTAGAAGCAGAATACCTGTTGCTGCGAATCACAAGTGGAGAGAATGAGGTTGCCCTCAGGTGCTGCTTCCAGGCTTCCCATAGGGATCTGGCTGGCCACTGTGAGAACAGGAGGCTGAGCTAGAAGGGCCTCAGCCAGCAGAGTTCTTAAATGCTAGAAACGTTAAACAGTTCACATGGTGTCTTGACAGGATTCATTTCTGCGGCACTGTATTTAGACATTTTCTCTTCAATTTTCAAAGCCATTTTCCTGGACAAGTCTTTGGCATATACATTTTTCAACAGCAAAATATTTTCACTTTACTGTCTTTTACATCTTGAAAGGACTGCTAATTGCTGTCTAAAACAGAGTTGCTAATTGGTGATTGTATTTAAAATAGCTTTTTAAGTCACTCTTCCCTGTGAAACCTGCATGTGGGTGGGGAGTATTATTCACATTTTTTTCCTGTAAAATGCAATACAGCCTGTACTACGATAATGAGTTCCAAATATAGATTGGAGGTAGGGGGAATTCATGAGTTGCAGGCCCAAGGCACCATGAGCTCTCCACCCCCAGCCAGGCATATGACTGAATAACCACTCACGACAATGATCTTTGGTTCAAGTTAGGCCACACCTTTATTGATTGTCCATGTAAGGGGCTTTGGCTTAGATACTGGGCATACCCAGGTTCATCCAGCCTGATTGTTGGAAGATTTCTGTGAGGTTGAGCCAGTGAAGAGGTTCTATGACATACATCAAATCAGTATGACTCCAGCTGGCTCACCCGGATGGGTGCTATGGCCCTAGCCCCTGACTGGGCATGCAGTGTTGGGAAACTGCCTGGGTCCGGCACGTTTCCTCTGTGCCAGAACCCCTCAGGCAGCAGCAGAGTGGCAGTGTGTGCTTGACGTGTGGAAGAAAGGGAAAAGTCCATACGCTGTTTTCTTGCTAACTAAACAGCCTTTAGTTTTCCCAGTAGTGATGTATGGAAGTGAGAGCTGGACCATAAAGAAGGCTGATCGCCGAAGAATAGATGCTTTTGAATTATGGTGCTGGAGGAGACTCTTGAGAGTCCCATGGACTGCAAGAAGATCAAACCTCTCCATTCTTAAGGAAATCAGCCCTGGGTGCTCACTGGAAGGACAGATCGTGAAGCTGAGGCTCCAGTACTTTGGCCACCTCATGAGAAGAGAAGACTCCCTGGAGAAGACAGTGATGCTGGGAAAGATGGAGGGCACAAGGAGAAGGGGGCAACAGAGGACGAGATGGTTGGATAGTGTTTTTGAGGTTACCAGCATGAGTTTGACCAAACTGCAGGAGGTAGTGGAGGACAGAGGTGCCTGGCGTGCTCTGGTCCATGGGGTCACGAAGAGTCGGACATGACTAAACGACTAAACAACAACAACAAAACAGCCTTTATTTACATCAGACAGATAAAAGAAATAGTTCCATCAGAGACCAGCGCAATAGCGTCCATCACCCTCGCTTCCCGGTCAGAAGTGAAACTAACAGACAGACAAAGAACTCAGCTTCCAGATGTTGGAAGCTCCTCCCCAGATGCAGGACATACAAAAGGTTAACCCTATAACCACCAAACTCCACATGCGGACAGGAGCAACCCCTCCAGGATCCCTTTAATGGGATACTCCATTCCTTTGAAGGAGCAGGCAGAGGCTTACAACCTCCCCTGCAGCTGAGACTAATGCTCCACCCAATGCCAAAGTTGTGACACTTACTATGAGGAAGGCAAAAACCCCAGGTCGGCCGATAGACCTGAAGGACAAATTCCTCCCCAGCCCTGAATACAGCAACTGATTGTCATCCAATCAATTGGATACACCTGAGAAACATAAACATACACCTGAGATGGGAAAGTGTAAACCTCAAGAAGAGGGAGGGTGGGTCCAAAAGGACAGAGGTGCCAAGGAGCGGACCTGAGTGAAGTCCCTGTGAGGGAATGAAACTGACAGAAAAGGAGATATTAAATTGTAAGCATAGAATGAGAAATGTTCATCATAAATGAAGGACCCTGTTGGAACGTGAGGGTTGTTTGGTTAGCATAGTCATTACCGCACATTAATCAGACCCAAAATGTATACAGTGGTTCCAGAGTTCATCAGCCCAAAGGTGTACGACTACAAAGATGGGGGGGGGAATTTGAGGAAGATGACATCACATGTGATACCTAGATCCTTCCAATGGATGGAGCCAGGTAAGGGGCAGGTACTCCTTTTTAAACTCAAAGAATGAACCTGAATGAAATCCTCATGAGGACTCAGTCAGCTCCGCCCCCTGACTGGGCCTGCCCACTGGCCCATCTGTCATTGGTAAATTTGCAGGAGGGCAATTTAAAATTTCCTAGCCACTGAGAGAGCCACCTAGAAACCCAGCTGAGGGCAACAGTTGGGTGAGGCAAGGCACCGCTGTGTCACAATGCTGTGCTACTTGCAAAAGGTAAGTGAAATTAGTGGGTATAATGTAGACTAACTGAGATCAGTGGACTTAAAGATGCTTAAATCCATTAATTTCCATGGGTCTTTTCTGATTTTGTTGGATATAACCCAGTGACTTATATGCTATGGGATATGTAGCTGCATTAGAGCCACTGTTTTTCTTATTAAATTTATATTAACCAGTGGACTCAAGGAACCATTTCATGTATATTGTCTGCAGCCAGATTATTCTATGCCAGTATGTAGAGAACAATACCAACAACAAATTAATGACTTGATAGACGTTGGGGTTTGCTTTAATGGAAAACCTGACTCACTTTATAAGAAAAAAGATGGAGAAAAGACAGCTTTGAAAAGTCAGAAGCCATCTGTGGATTATTGTAGAGTAAATGTGTTACTTCCACAATGAAAGGGATCTTTTATATTCTTTTGAATTAGTCTGTTCTGTGAATAATTATGAAGGACTGAGCAAATATTTAAAAATTTACAATCAAGGATTAAACCTGTTGATTTTGAGCAGTGGGTCATACTCAGGAGTATGTAGATGTATAGAGAGCAAATGGTTGACCTATGTGGTAGAGTTGATCAGAAGAATATATGTGAGCAGGAATATAAAAGAGATGTCAAAGTATATGGTTAGCATATAGAGTGACAAATTTCTAAGGCCCTTTATAAATGATTGATGATAAAAGCAACCATAATAAATTCAACCCACCATTAGACAAATTGCACCGCAAACTCAAAAAATGTTAAGTAGGATCCCATAGTCCTATATACGTTTCTTCTGTTATTATCAATGTCATTTTTCTGACTGTGAGCATTGAGAGGTCTGTTTCAGAGATAGGCAGATGCTAAGGACCGTTACCCATGATCACCACATCTAAGGTACTTGAAATAAATTAATTACAGTGGCTTAGGGGTGCCATATTTCCAAAAGTTGAGCTTTTTTTAGGATGAGTGGTATTAAGAATAGTTTGTTACTTTTTCCATCATATTGCCATACATCTGGCATTTCCCTGACATGTTGCCAATTTGGCAAAAATCCCCCCTGACGCCATTTTTACACGAGGAAACCAGGACATGCCAGGAATTTTCCTGCTGTATGGCAAGCCTACAGTGGCTGCTCCCCATAAGAGCTATAATGTGTGGAACAGACTATATCACTTCTAACATAAGGTGTGGGGTGGCTTTTTAAAAATTTCTACACTCCCTCCCCCCCAACCCCACCCTAACATACACAGAATACTAGGAAATCACAAAGAAGGTAGGGTAGAACTCTTATTCCTCAGATTATTCTTTAAATTAAATATTAGGGCTATGTTGAAATGCACAGTTCCCCACTTCCAGTCCAAAGTGGTACAATCCAGTACATAAACCTGTATGTGTAGGCCAGTTTTGGATCATTGCAGTGGGGGGGTAGAAGGGAGTGCAGTATATTAGATTATAATTACCCATTTCAACTTACTGAAAACATTTTCATTCTCTTCAAGGGTACGGCTTGCAGAATCATGAGCAAAATTTTAATGAAAGGCATGTGTCACCCATCTGTTCAGGCTGGCAAGAATACCACTGAAATATCACTTCACAGTGGCTGCTGCAGAAATGATTAAAATCACTCTGCAAACTTGCAGTAGCTGCTCCAATGAAAAAAAGTGAAAGCCGTCTGAGCAAGCTAAAGTAGATCCAATTTCTCCTAAATATGTGTGCCCTGAAAATATGAGTGAAGCTCAACACAAGTTCAACACAAACTTGCAGAGCTCACAAGCTTCTCAGTACAGTTGTAAAATGAGAAATATTTGGGGGTTGATGTTTTAAATGCATTCTTGCCAAGGGAGTGAGTAGAAAGTGACCCCTTTTCCACATCTTTCACCTACACGTAGGTGGCACTAAGAATAGAAATGGTCCACAGCAGAAATGAATTTACAGCTAATTCCATATTATGTGGGCAAGACATCCCCACCTTGAAATTTTGGGTAGATCTTGGCTCAAATGAAAGATGCAATGGTTATACCCTTTACTTCTCCCTATCAGATCTATAGACATGAAAGCAGTACTACAAAACATTCCTTCATAGGTAAAGATGCAGAGATTGAAATATGGCAGAGTGCAGTGGTTGCAGTGTTAGATTTGGATGGGGAGCACAATTTCAAATTCTGGCTTTGCCAAGGGATTTGCTTTGGGCCCTATCAAAGCACGGATGCCAAGGCATGGCAGTATGTGGCAATTTCTGCAAATCTGGTCACATGCCTTTAGACATCTGAACAAAGCACTTACCTTTCCAGTTTTTCTGATTTCATTTAGAGAGCCCTTCACAAGCATGGAGAGCCCAGTTTAGTTATGGGTTGATCAGACTATTTCCAGTTCATGTCAGTTTTGCATGTATTCATTCATAAGTCTATTCTGTCCCATCTCTGTGGGGGTTTTTCATATTTAAGTGCATATTTCTAAATATTTTTAGTTTATCCTAATTTATACCTTTTGGTACTTCCATTTTTTAAACTGAGAACAGCATCACAAAATTGAGGGAGATGTGAAATCTGAAGGTTAACTGTATTCTGTATTCACACAATATTTTGCGGCATGTGAATCGGAGTAGGTCACATTGGGACTTGAAGGAACCAATTTCTCAAGCATCTCTTTTTCAAAGGAACACACATAGATAGGGGTCAAGTTTGCCACCCCAATTTATAGTCATTAAGACAGATGCTGAACGCCTGAATAGCACCACCACCAAATTGTACTTGCAAACTGCCGCATAGCACTTGAAATATATATATATATACTGATAGCGGATAGGTTGGCATGATGTGAGTACAAGACTATATTTGCAAGGAAAGACAAGGAAGGTGTAGAGAAGAGGAACATGTCCTAAAGCCCAGACTTCATCAGCCTGGTGCTTTCCAGATGTTTTTGGACGACAACTCTCACCATCTGCTGTCTGGGAGTTATAGTTTAAAACATCTGGAGGGCACTAGGTTAGCAGAGCCTGACTTATAGGATAAGAATTCCTCTCCACATTCCTCTTTATTTGCTCATTGGCCATCCCTGCTGAAGTGGTTCTGGAAGATTACTTTTCCTATGCAAAGTGTTGCAGTGGCTCAGACTAGCTGCTGTCTATCTGAAGACACTCTATAAAGATGTTGATAGCAAATAACACTCTTGTTGCCTGCATAATAAACAAACTGCATCTAAAAACAGTGCATGGTGTTTTTTCACCGAATGCCTCACATATCCTTCTGACATGTTATATTCACAGAATCTTGAAACTGCCTTGCTTTCAGTAATGCTTCTTTGCAGGATTGAAGATTTCTCGCTCTTTCGTAGGCGAATCCCAAAATAAAACATGACAAATATACGGGCAGAAGGACATTAGAACATCAGGTGGAGCAGAGTGGAATATGCAGCTGTCAAAAGCAAAAACTTGTGGGCAGAGAGAATGTGGAATAAATGTCTAAGGCCAGCAGTACCTTCAATAAAAGAATAATTTGTTCCCTGCCGAATGTAGAGTGAACTGAAAATCAAATTAGACTCAATAACATCAGTATCCTTAGAACGTATAGAAGGACGTAATCAGTTTTTCAGACTGCTAGATCTGACGAATACTTCATCTTAGTGTCATAAAGTACCTTTATGCAATGAAAAAGTCCTTCAGTCTCTGGAAAAGCTAGAGAGGCATAAAAGAATAGCTGGAACACTCCTTTGTAGACATATTAAAAATAAGACAGGATGCTTATTTAGCTGTACAAATGCAATACGTAGACTACACTGCCAAAATCATTTATGTTCATAGACTTCAGCAGGATAGATAACCCACTGGGACTCTGATATGTACAGGGTGAAGCAAAGTCAATGATGTTCTTTTTTAAAACAACAATCCTAAATTTAAGTTGTTGTTTCGTAAACTTCTCACTTAGAACAAGTTACTCCTTTTTTAATGCATTGATTTAAATTAAATCTGACTTTAAGAGGCCAGCAATACAGGTGAAGGAAAAAAACACAAGATGCGAGTGGAATACTTTTCATGCATTAATTTGGCGATATGGGTACAAGTCATAGGGAAGTGGTTTCACAGCTGCAACCATGCCACCTAGGTCAAGTGTGAATTGGGCAAAATAAATCCAAAGGCCTGTGCATGCATTACAAAAAACACATGGACCAGGGGAGAAAGTTTGCCTCCATTGTCCTTAATCTTAACCACCATGTGATGAGCTGAATATAGGCTCATAAATTTGTATGTGTCTAAGGCTTCTTTCTGGGAACTTAGAAACCCTGTAAAAGCAGAATTCCTAACTGCAGGGAGAGAGCCTTACATGTACTTAGCTGAAGCCAGTTGCAGATTCAGCCATGGGTGTAGCCAGGAATTTTGGGGGGGTGGGGCAGAACTGATGTGATTGGTCAGTTATTTAAGTATATCTATTGTTTTACTTGATCTAGGCGCAGTGTTTCCCAACCTTGGGCCTCCAGCTGTTTTTGAACCACAATTCCCATCATCCCTGACCACTGGTCTTGCTAGCTAGGGATGATGGGAGTTGTAGTCCAAAAACAGCTGGAGGCCCAAGGTTGGGAAACACAGATCTAGGGCAGGGGTCTGCAACCTTTAAGACAAAAAGAGCCACTTGGACCCGTTTCCGAAGAAAAAAAAACTGGGAGCCGCAAAACTCGTCATTATAAAAATAACTTTTTTGTCACTTTTTTATTATTTCTTTGTTTGACCCCTCAGAATTACTCCTCCTCATAGAAATAAACGTTAAATTAACAAGTTACCTTTTTGTGTGTGTGTGTTCTTCACTCCCCTTCAAAACAGTGACCAGCGTACATGCCCCTTACAATGTAGCGGACGGGTGGGAAGGTGATGTCGGGACGGTGCGTGACTAATGCATGCACCGCCCCCATGTGATGTCACAGCCAGTACAGCGCCCGCCACAGTGGGGAGTGTCGGGGCGCACAATGCGCCTCCTCCCCTCGCTAGTATCCGCCCCGGAGCCGCGGCAAAGGTGTTAAAGAGCCACATGCGGCTCCGGAGCCGCGGGTTGCAGACCCCTGATCTAGGGGGACAGCTGCCCCCCCTTGGCCACGCCCATGGGTCCAGCACAGGTGATCCTGCCACTCACCCCCTTATCTGAATACCTGCACAGGACATTAAGGAATACCCTGCATTCAACATGTGACAAAGGTGCAGACAATCAGCTACAAATTCACTCTTAAAAATGTGTCAGATCATATAGCTAGTATACTGCTATAAATGGTAAGTGAGGAAAGGCCCTTAGTCAACACTTTGGGAGTGTAAAACTACAATTTGAATCCAGAAATAGGATGCCTGAGCAGATAAGGAGGAGGAAGAGAAGAACTGAGGGGATGGCAGGTGTCATTATGAGAGTTATCAAAGGCATTGACCCAATGTCAACACTCATAGGTTATGCAAGGGCTTGGGGCCATTGAAACTTTTTCCTGACTGAAATATTTATACTGTTCAGCAGCACAATTCTTATATGGTTGTGCCAGCAGGGCTTACACAGTAGCCTTGCTAGTTGGATTTTGCCCTTTGCTTCTTATGCAAAGGCTGTCAGCATTTTGTTCTTCACCTATAAGCACCAGAGACCCTGTTATTCTGAACTGTCTCTCACATTGGGGTATTTTATGGGAAACTTGATGTGAAATCTGAGGCTGTGAATAAGAAACAATTGGCAAACTGCAGAAGTCGGTAGTTGCATTATGAATGTTATGTTTCAAGACCAAAGTAAAACATTTTATTTTTGGTCTCGATGCACTTCAAGGTTTATTCCCTTAACATTTATGCCCTGTGGTTTCTCTGTTATCCCATTCTTATTCATCTTCATTCATTTCATCATCTTCCCTGGAAAAGGAAATAAATATTTAATTTTGAATCTTTTCCCACGTTCTTAAAAAACCAATGTTACTAAACATTGTTCCTACTTTTTTTAATATCAGGTATCCTGCCAAACTGAGTGTGCTAATATGATCACCATATTTTTGCCTGAAACGTATTTTATCTAATCAATAAGACCCACCTGAAGCTTGCTTCCACTGCAAGAAGCTAAATAGTATCAAATATGTAACACCACCTGAAATCTGCTGTTGCCACAAGACATCAAGCAAACATCAACCAAGGCTGCAATCAGACAGTTGTCCCTTTCTGTCCCTTTTTCTGTTTGATTGTTTTCTTGGGGAGCTTTCAGACAATACAAGAGTGCTTCCTGTAAAGATTTAGCTTGTTTCTCAGGTTTTTGCCACCCTGGAAAAAAACCCATTCTGGTTATTTATCAAATTGCACCATACAGTTGGATCTAGTAGCCATAATTATTATTCTTTGTTGCATTGTCCTAGAGCAAAGCTTTGTGGGAATTTTAAATAGCAGCTAGACCCAGGCCTGTGGAGAACACTGAGGTCCTGGTAGCTGCCCAGGGAGACCCGATGCTGACGTTAGTCTCATTGATCTCTGTCAAGATGGACACTTCTTATTGGCTGGTTTATATACTGACAATCTCCACTTACCTTTGGAGCAGAGCTGTTTATATACAGCTCCTATTGGTATCTTATCCACACTTCTTTCACTTCTATATTGCTTCAGCCCTAGGTTCTCCTATTTCATTTTCTGTGTCGTTAGTTTATCATTATTGGTGGAGAAAGCTTCACTGCAGAAGACTTTTGTTACATACAGATGACCTAATTCCAAGGTAATAATTCATGTAAATATACACAATAGCTGTCTGCTGTCACCTCACAGAACTATGTCAAAACATAGCACTCTATAACCTTTCTTTCTATTAGTTGCTGATGTTTAAGGTGACCTCTGCAATGGTGGGTATATTTTCACAGGGCCTGTACAATATGCCAAGGGCAACTACATCTAAATGATAATCATAACGTCATTGGTTCCCAGTTGAATATGTAATGTAAATTCTTGCAGCATAAAAATAGAACCGAAAGCCTTTCCAAACTCTGTATGCACTGGTATTTTTTTTCTAACCTTTAGTCTGAATACCATACTACTACTTCCCAAATAAAGGTTGGTTCTTTTACTAAGGGGCAATGTAAGGTTCAAAGATGGAGATGGGAGCTACTTAACCTTCAAACAGTACAAAAATACCACAATTGAATGTGACATTCCCTTTGTGTCTCATCAAATTCCATGCAGTGATAATTTTCAAAATTGCCCATAGGGAAATTCTTGTTATACTTGATCTGGACCAATAGAGAAGAAAATCTGGTTAGCCCTGTCTGGTGAGAGACATGTTGTGTTCCAGATGTTATGGGAGGCACAGCACAAGGAATGCTCATAAAAATGCCCAAACATGTTTTAATAGTAGAAAATTGTCTTTGAAAATGCCTTTCTGCACTGTGCTTACCTTGTGCAATAGACATTTGTCAATTCTATGCAACTGAACTATTAATGAGAAAGTTTACATCAGCCATGACCTTAATCTTCCATCTGCAATATGGGGACAAACCTCACAAGCTTTTTCTAAGGATTATAGCCAGCAGTGATGGATTTACATATGGATTGGATGTAATCATAATCTAGGGGGACCTCGGCATCTTTCCATTTTTTAAAAGGGGGCAGATTTTACTATCTAGCCCCAGTTGCTTAGTAACATTAAACATATGATGAGTCTATGATGGTATAAGAGTACGTACTTACTGCTTAGAAAAGTTCACAAAGCCTTTAAAGCTACTCAGAATCCAATGATGAAGTCAACTATGAAGCAATACATGTGTTCAGATCAATTATTATAGCATGTGTTCTGAGAACAACTGAGGATTCTTTTACACCATTTTGGATCACAATAGCATTAAATTTTGACTTTTTGTGAAAATAATAATAAATAAGCAATGTGGAAGTGGTGATAGTAAACGAAAGCAACAAAAATAACAGAAGGGAATACTCAGATGTTTAAAGCCGACCACGTGTTATGACTTTGTACAGCAAGCATATGCAACCCTAAAATAATCCCCCAGATACAGAACATTCGTGTTCACAAACAAAAGAAAAGCAAGTAGATTACACTGAGCATTCTGAGAAACAACCAGTTTACATACAGAATACAAGAACTTCAAGGAGAACTGTTGTCAGTAACTACCGCTACAAGTATAGATACTTCTGGAGAAAGTGACAGTACCTACAGCCAAATAATTAACACAAGACACTGAAGGAGCATGCCATGAGTTAGCTACAGCAAAAGAACCAGTTCAAGCTCATTGTCATCTTAAAGAATTGGAAAACAAATGATCTGAGCAAAAACCCTAGCATTGCAAACACAAACATACCAACTACTAGTGATTTCAGACACAATAATGATGTAGGTTTGTGGACCACACTGAATAATGAGGAAGTATTATTCTGGATTGAGAAAGGTCCATCAGAATGTCAGCACTTTAAAGCGAACATAAAAAAAAAAAAACCGAAGCTCAGTTCTGCTCAAAGAATTTGTTCTATTCTATTCCACCAAAGTAAACACAGTGGTACCTCGGGTTACAAATGCTTCGGGTTACAAACGCTTCGGGTTACAGACTCCACTAACCTGGAAGTAGTACCTCGGGTTAAGAACTTTACTTCCAGATGAGAATTGAAATCACGTGGTGGCAGCGGGAGGCCCAATTAGCTAAAGTGGTACCTCAGGTTAAGAACAGTTTCAGGTTAAGAACGGACCTCCGGAACAAATTAAGTTCTTAACCCGAGGTACCACTGTAGAGAAACCTACCCTTGAGAATGGCTAGTGTATTCTCCCACAAAAGAAAAAGTAACTGTTTTATGTGCAAACTTTTCTCAAACCAAACTATCTCAACTACATCTTTAGCTGCTGCTGGATTCGCTGATTGGTATCACGCTTATCTTGTTCAAACCTACAGAAACTGTAAAAATAATAACACCACTACCACTACCAACAACCACAGCAATTTTTTGTGATGCATGCAGCAGCAAAAACGCTACTGCCATTCTAGGCTGCATCAACAGAAGTATAGTGTCCAGATCAAGGGAAGTAATGGTACCACTCTATTCTGCCTTGGTCTGACAACACCTGGAATATTGTGTCCAATTCTGGGCACCACAATTTAGGAAAGATGTTGACAAGCTGGAACGTGTGCAGAGGAGGGCAACCAAGATGATCATTGTGGTATGAAGAAGAAAACCCAAGACAGGAGTCTCCAAGCTAGTTAAGTAAAATGCTTAGAAATAATCAGACTAAATCCAAATATTTCAAGTGCTTTGAAGGTTTGGCTGTGAGCAAAATGTTTGATGGGATTTAATCATTTCTTTGGACAGGCAGTGTTTGAATACAAATTTGTATGCCAGTTTTCTGAAAAACAGTTGATGACACACTGGGACATGAGGTTGTTTTTTTGAAACACAGAATTAGTAATGTTATTGCTTCCAAAATCATAATTCCATTTGCCATGGTGTGAATTTATTTTAAAAGTAGAAGACTTCACCCTCTTATCCTCTACTTCTTTAAACATTGCAGATCACATTTCATATATATTAAAGAGCAGAAGCTCACTGGAAGAGAATTTTATTTTTATGCTCTTCCCATCTCTAATAAGTGATTTGACCCATTCCTTAACCTAGTTTAATGCATGTTTTCCCGCAGACAGTTGAAATGAGTTTTCCAAATTTTCATACCTAGGCACTTTCTGTTCCGTAGTGCGAATGTCCCACACTAACCTTTTCTCCATCTCCTGCCACTGGATTTTGACACATTTCTGTTACGTTTTGATGTATGTTTTGGTCTAACTATGGTATTCGTTAAGAGGTGACCTTTCACTTGGATTGTTTGGCTGACTTTGGTACTAATAAGCTGAAGGATGAAGTAGCTAATGAATCCTGTATATAGAAATAATGATAGATTACTTATTTGAAATTCTACAAACACAGCACTGTAGAGCTACCTGGAAGAGTCACTGGAACCAAACCAATCTTATAGCAGGAAGTTTTATTGATTACACTGAGAGAGCACATTTTAATCATTTTTACAGCACTGTACAGCCTGAAGTAGTAAAATCCATTAAACAAGGATTATAAACTTTGTTTTAAACTGGATCCTAAATTGTTTCTTGATGTACAGTCAACAGCACTCTGTATGATCAATCTCCGTTACCAAGGAATATTAAAATCAACATGCTTTATTTTAATTGCTCATACATCTGACCCTCTAGAGAGGCAGCTGTTCTTAAACCTAAATTGCTTTCTCTAAGATACAAGTTACATTTCAGTTTATGATGGACATTTCTCCCCTCCTGTAATCTAACCAGCCTTTGTCTTACTTTCCTTTTCTCCTATTTCCTGGCTGTTGGGTAGAGTTCATATTCCTCTGCAAATACGTCTCTCCCTGTGCCTTCAATCCTCATTAGCAGAAAGTAACTTTGCCAATAAATCAAATATAATAAATAAGGGGGAGTATTTCCATTAAAGTTACAGACCTGATGACTTGTTTTGCATAGTATTAAATACATTTATGGCATTAAACAAAATTAACTACATGGGGAGGGCTTTTTAATGAAGTATTTCTATAGCTTAGCACCAATATTTTGATACTGAAGATCAACAAAAGGTTTGTGATTATACGTTCTTTCTACAACATATAATTCAGAAAATTACTATCTGTTCATGTACTTAGCAGTAAATATAGATGTTTTGGAAGAAGTGAAGTTTTTATGTGTGGACAGTATTTATATACCGCTTTTCAGTGAAATCATCCAAAGTGGTTTACACAAGTTTAATACAGCAATCAACACTGATTTTAAAAAATACAACAGAATGGATAAGACAACTTGTTTGTGCTTCAGGACAAGGTGGTCTGCTATGGAAGCTGGATTGTGACAGTTCCTCAAGGTCCTTTCTTCTCCCCTCTCCCCAGGGCAGGGTGGTCCTTCGGGAAGGGAACCAGAAAAAAAGCTACAGAAGCTTTCAGCACGAATAAGTTAGCCATAGGTACATATTCCAATAAATATTAGATGGGCGATGGGACATAACAATCACATGATTTATGTAACGTGATGTTGGCTACATGCACAACTGCCTGATTCTTAGAAGAATCATAGAGATAGATTCTAGGTGAGTGTGTATGTGTATGTGAACATAAGATGGTTATGCATACACACATCACATTATGCACGTGGTAGGCAGTGATGTGCATACATTCAACATATTGGTGGAATTGAACACATGTGACGTAGCCTTAAAAAGCCCTTCTAATTCAGGTATTTCAGAGGTCCTCAGTATCCTATGGAGGCAGGTGCTTGCTCACTAGCACCAACATCTCAAGAGGTCCTTCCATTTGCCCACAGTCTGTGTCAGACATCAACAGAGCTGATTGACCAGTTTCCCTTTCTGGCCCTCCATATGAGTACCATAAACACTTAAAGATAGCTACTGAGCAGATTGGAAGAGATTTTAAAGCCTTAAAAGAACAGATAAAAGGAGCTAAAGGCTCAGGGGAAAATATATGGACAACACTAGAACCATCAGGATTTTAAACCTTGTGACAATATATACCCATAAAAGGTCCACATAAACTCTCCTTATGGTGGGTTTTTGGGGTTTTTTAAGGTTGTATTGGACGTATTAAGGGCAGGGTGATTTCTGGTGGCATGAAAACTGGGGCAAGATTATGATAAGTGAGAATAAACAGCTAGTTGTCCTGGGCATGGATGGAGCTTCTCAAAATCTACAGTAGCGATAAGGGAACTGAAGGGCTACTCTGTTTTGTGCCTCATTCAGATGTTTAGCTTCAGATAAATATGAAATAGTGTCCTCAGAGAAGATTGGCTGAAAAAGAAGCTTGGGCCAAGAGGAGCCATGAAACTTAACAAAAGTTAATGAATAGAGCAATTCAGTGGCTAAGTACCACTCCTCCAGTACAATATGCTTCCGCATTTACAAAAGTACACCTGAGAAATAAGCAAAAGTGAGTAACAGACACAGATTCAAAGAGAATTACTGTATCTTAAATTCTGTATCTGTAGGAAATTCATATGGGAGGCCTTATTTGATGGCATGGAGCCATATCAAGAATATCCTACCTGTCTAATCAAATAAATATGGATGGTTTTCTGCCTGAGACTGAGATCTTTGCAAGATATCCAAGGTGGCAACTACAGCCTTCCATAACAGGACTTGATGGAGCCACATACAGTACCCCGGTGCATGTGTTATCCATGGCAGTGGAGGGGATGCCCTTTCACTGTGCCAGCTACCAGGCTGCTGCAGCAAAGAGGCCTGGATTGGGCCCACTGTCATCACATGACAGGAGCAGGACACGCTCAGGATGCAGCTGAACCTGTGCCAGCCCCACCTCACCCTCAAAATGTCCCGTTTCAGAAGATTCCACTGGCTACCACTAACTGGGATGCTGACGGTGGTAACATCTGGCTGCCCCCCAATTATGCAGATACAATGGAATGATTCTGTAATGGGTATGAGTTACTCGTGCGTAAACTGCCGCCTCTCTAGGCTAAATTGCCTTGTTAAACCGTTCTGACTGCACAGCCCATCTCCGCGTGGCTGCCTCAGTCGCTAGCAGAATCTGTCAGTGGGCGTTTCTTAAACCTCTTCCAGCATAAAAGCTGTTTGACTCCCAGTCTCCTCCTCCTCTCACTGCGCGGGAGTCTTCTGCGCAGGGACGGCGTGGGTAGTGGAGGATCTGTGCTCTCCTCACTGATGTCCAGTGAAGAGTCCTGGAGCCCTCTCTCCGCTTCCCCCCTCTGCCCCCCTTTATCCCTGGTGTTGCGCTGATTTCCTTCCCCCTCTACTGAGCTGCTTCTCCCCCTGCTGCTGGGTCCTTCGCCAGCATCGTCTGGGAGCCTCCCCTTCGCCTCTCGCTCTGATGTCAGTTCCCTGACAGATTCTCACCTGTGGGGCTTCCCCACTGAAGGTGCAGAGCTTTTCTGATGTGGCAGCAGTCAACACCTTTGTTCTGAACTGCAATGGTACAAGGTGACTTTGTTAAACAGACTGCGTGTAAGTCTATTTCATGTTCCATAATGTTGCTGTCAGCCAACCTATTCCTGTGTTTTGTGGCTGTTTTCCTAAAACATGTTGGAAGACTTCAGCCTGTAAGGAAAGAGGTGTGAGCCATTGTGAGCCCACAACAGGTGTGACGGAACTGAACTCTTCCGTCTTCCTTCATCTCTAGCACTGCATTTATTTGACTGAGGAAACAGAAAGAAATAAACAGAAATGTCATGTTAATTTCATGCTCCATTAGAATCATGGAGAAAAGTCAGTGTTTACTAAATGAAAAAGGCGGCATGGGTAAGAAAAACCATTTTTTAAGAACTCTGGTTTCTAAAGAAAAATTACAAATGGTGGAGTTAACAGCCTGGATTATTCTTTCCAATGCATCACTGTATTTCTGGAGTGTCTACAGTAAATTCATAGTTGCTCTAGATCTGCAGCCTCATTTATACAGTTTAGAATAAATAGAAGTTCTCTGATCTGTATCCCCTTTCCTAACATCACAGAACCTGATATGAATAGCAATACAGTTAGCAAAATATCTATATCTGTTTTTCCTTGATTTTTGCTTTGCTTTTGAATTGTCTGATCAGAACTGATGGCTATTTTAAAAAATAATAATACATTATTTAGCATTTGAGAAATGAAGTTTGATTGATTCTTGACATGAAGTCCAAGGCTTCCCAACTAAGTAAGCTTGGTTTGACTTTTCTGTTTCTCAGCTCACCACATACCCAAAATGTTTAGAAGAGTTGCTTGAGCAGAAGGGAAGGGAACTCTCAAGGTTACTTGATTCACATCAATTGGTATTTTCAAAACTTTCACCTTTGGGGCAAGGCAGTTGGAGACATAGCTATGCCCCACCCCTTTGATGTTTAGTTTGAGATGAACTAAGATTCTCAACCACATTACTGTTTGTGGGTACGGCACCAAGATGGAGGAATGTACAGAGGCAATATTTGAAACATGATTAGCTCACAACACAACTGATTCATGGCATGGCAAGTCTCTCTCCCTTAATTTCTGTTCTCCTCCCTTCTGCCATCTATGTTGTTTTTCACCTCAATCACTGCATTATCTTCATTTCTTTCACATTGCTTTGTTCAACTCAGATAAAAAGTGACTTATAAAATCCATCGCAATTATTAGTGGAAAAATGACTTACTTCAACGGTCATATTCAAAGTGCCTTTGAGCTACAGAACCCATTTATGGAATGCCTTCCCAATGTCACCTGACCAGTTTCAACCATGTTGACTTTTTAATGTTAGGCAAATGCTTCTTTATTGGCCTAGGCCTTCCAGCATCGGATATGAAATAGCTTGATTGAATAGGCTTTAGCCACTCAGCAGAATATTTTTCACTGAATTCTGTGCTTCATTCCGTGCTTTTTCAATTGTGTCTTTAAATATTATTATACAATTTAGTTCTATACTACTCTTATAGATTTACTGAAGAGTGGCCTAAATAAAATCGAATCATTGTTGGCTGGAATTCTCCAGGAGTCACTTTTTGCCAAATCCCATGCCATAGGCTGGCTTCCCCCTAAACTGGAACACTTCAGACTGCAGGTAAGGTCACACATGAGAAAATGCTAGCCCAGCCCTACACATAGAAAATTAGTGTTTCAAGGAGAAGGTTACACTTGAACCCTTCATACTGGTTTTCTGCAGACAGGGATATTTTGTATGGAGAAGAACTCAGTCATTTGAGCTTCCTCCTGTACTCTGAAGTGGTACAACCCACTGGTTTTCCAACTCCTCTGCAGTTTGAGCAAATAGGAAGTAGCCCTTTGGCTAATGCAAAGGCAGGCAATTCTGGACCAAGCATTTTCTAAGGCCAGGTTCTGATGTTCTTTAACTCTGGGATTTCAACAATGGAGAGAGGTTGGGATATAGAAGGAGGAGGAGGAGGAGGAGGAGGAGGAGGAGGAGGAGGAGGAAGGAAGGAAGGAAAGGCACAGCAGGTGGAAAGCTAGTTGAAGGCAATTGGGAAATGTTCTTAAGCCAGAGGACATGGTTTCTGGGAATTAGTCTGAGGATCACGACTACTATCATCTTCCAGAAAGGATGCTGTGGCTGCTGGAAGCCTGTTCCCAGCTGTAGTGTTTTTCTTGTGTTACCCATGCACAGAGGGCATATACGCATTCACTCACTTATAGATTTGCAAATCATTGACTTATTGGGAGCCTCCAACCACTTGTTCTGATGTCAAAAAAACACCTGTGAATTATTATTATGTATTATTATGTATTATATACTGTGAAGTATTATTATGAAATACACAGGACTGATTATAAAAAAATTGGCTTCCAGCCAATAGTTTTGCACCAATTATTGGTGTTTTTTCAGCCTTCAAGGAAATCAAAAGGTAAAGGTTTGCTAGAAACTGAGCTAGTTAGCTCATAGAAATAGCAAAACTATTTTTTTTAAAGTGAAACCTGGAAAGAGGCCAGTCTTTTTCCTACATGTTCTATAACATAGTCACAGTGGTCTCTCTCTCTCTCTCTCTCTCTCTCTCTCTCTCTCGTGTGTGTGTGTGTCTATGTGTGTGGTTGTTGTTTTTTTAATTAAAAAATACATTACATTTTTTCCCTCAAGTGTGATTCAAATGGGGGGGGGGGAAGGATATGGGTAAGTTTTCAGAATATAATGCCTATCCGCAGCCAAGTACTAAGCCTCCTAAAATGGGGGCTTGTAAATGAAATGTTGAATCCTACTTCAATTATAATGTCACAAGCTGTACTTCTTGAAAAAAAACAGATTGTCAGCTACTAAGGATCAGATTCAACGCCCCCAAACAAGCCAAAGAAGTTTGTTTCTGCTTATTTAAAGTCTCACTTGTTTTCAAGGGGACTGAATCACCTTCTGATTATGTCCTTCTGCTTTTGTGATTGCGAATCAGGCTGCAAGATGGCTATTCCAATATGCCAAAGTCTTCCATTACGGATCAAAACTTACAAAATGCTCTTTTGTAGGGTGGGGAAGTGCGAGAATTTCTTGTACATTCCACAAAGAGAACATGGCAAATGTAGTAGAACAGTGTAGGCGGCTGATGGGTGGTGTAGGGAGAAAAAGCAATTCCTGCTGTTTATTTCAGACAAATTTCAAGTGTATCTGTGTCTCTAGGACAATCTAAATAACACTTAAGAAACATACACTTGCTCAGACAGCTTTAACTTCTCTTCCGTTCCTCATGAGCTCTATTAATAGAGTGACTTCCCCCTCTCTATGTCTCTTCTAGGCTTTGACTTTGCCAGCAAGTATTGATCTGTAGAATACCCTGTCCAAGGACAACAGTATCATTAACAGCTAAGTGGTCTGCAAAACAATTAAAAATCTCCTGGTTGTTGGACAAACAGATGAATGGAGCTTTCTACCTGATCAGGGCCAGTGGTTGTTGGTGAACCCAACAGTGTTCCTCATCTCTCTGTTTCCCTCTTTTCAATACCATGCACACCATGCCATTACTCTATAGGATTATTTCCAGGAAATCTTTGAACTCTATGTGTGAAAAAAAGAAAAGGGGGAGGCTCACGCATTGCGGGTTACAAATCAGAGCTTCAAAACAAAGGCCGTATCTCTTTCAAAAGCAGACCCAAAGTGCTCACATCTACATCAATTTAAAAAGCCTTGGGAGAGCACAAATGTGGGCTTGGGTGATGCCCTAAATCTTCCTGATGCAGCACAAGTGGAAGGTGTTGAGGTGTCCACGACTCACTTCCATAAAGCAGCATTCTCAACATGCAAGCCTGGTAGACCTTCATCTTGGTATTGGTCATTAGCACCACATTTCCCATGCCCTTTGGGAGAAGTAAGCCATTGCCACAGCTGCCTTGCCAATACACTTGTGCAGCTCAGCATCAATGGAAAGGTTGCTGGTTATTGTGGAACCCCAGGTTGTGATTCGAGGACCCGATCCCCGCTTGGGGAATAAAGACACGTGGACACAGTATGTAAGGTTAATGGGTAAGGAAAAGGCCACAACTTTATTGATTACAGCATGTGAAAAGGTATTGGCTTAGGCATTGGACAACGGAACATTAGACTCCACCCACTCGGAGAGGGGTGAGCCCAAAGGGGGTTTATTCACCAGAAGGTGGAGCCTGTTGATGCTAATACAACTATAGGCTCTCTCCTGATGTCACTAAGGGTCATGCCATGGCCCCCCGCCACACGGGCATCGGACAGGATCCACGACCGCCGGATTCCTTTAGCGGAATACCCAAAATTGTCGGGAAAGGCGATGGCCACACCTTGCCCCCCGAAACACCAACAACACATTCCAATGCCTAACCGCCAAATACCACGAAAGTTGTGACGGTTGCTACGAGGTAGGCGTAAAAAAAACAAGAGGCCGGGCCAATTTAGCCAATTGGAAAAAAACTCCTACCAGGCCCCCTGGTTAAACAGGGCGACCAACCAGAGGTCCATAGCAAAGTCTCAGGAAAAGCTAATCTAAAGGGAGTGGAGGGTGGGTGACTCAAAGAAAATGTGTGTGCAATGGCAGGGATGGTTGGCGCGGCCGCATTTGAATGGCAAGCCACGCCCCCGCCGAGCTTCCCTATTGGGTGCCCAACCGGGGAGGGACGTGGCGCGCCAGCCCTGGAGTTGAAGCAGGGGGCGGAGCGCCCCCTGCATGACGCGGGAATCGTCTCCCGCTCACAACCCCTCCCCTCTGGAAGGAGAGGCTTAGACAAAATTGTCTACCACCTCAAGTATGTGATCAACACAGCTGGTGGTAAGGCTGAACTCCCTGAAGGCTTTGGCAAAACAGTTGATGAGGCTCTGTAGAGCTTTCTCGGAGTGTGCTCTCAAGGATGCATCATCTGCAAACAACATCTCTTGGATGAGGACCTGCCACTTTTGTCTTAGTGTGAAGTACCAGGTTGTCACTTTTTGAATGAAAGTACACAGTGTCTTCAATTGAAGGCATATGCGAGCATCCAAGAGAATAACATGCCAAACAGAGTACCCTGAATCTAAATTGTACCTCTACCTATCTTCAACATGTATAAAAAGTAAAGGACCCCGGACAGTTAAGTCCAGTCAAAGGTGACTGTGGGGTTGCAGTGCTCTCATCTTGCTTTTCAGGCCGAGGAAGCCGGTGTTTTTCCATAGACAGCTTTTCCAGGTGATGTGACCAGCATGACTAAACTGCTACTGGTGCATGGAGGACCGTGATGAGTGCCAGAGCACAGAGAAACGCTGTTTACCTTCCTGCCGCACTGGTACCTATTTATCTACTTGCACTGGTATGCTTTAGAACTGCTAGGTTGGCAGGAGCTGGGACAGAACAACAGGAGCTCACCCCGTTGCACGGATTCAAACTGCCAACCTTCCAATTAGCAAGCCCGAGAAGCTCAGTGGTTTAGGCCACAGTGCCACCCACGTCTCTTTTGTGTATTTGTAAATAAAGGCACTGATTACAAAGCACCATTAAGCCACCACTGAGAGAAGCAAACCTGGGTATGTGCTGCACCTCTGGAACTTCTCACCATTCAGAGAAGTGGGCTGAGTGGAAGAATATGAATAGATTTTGCATTAGGCAGCCCTGATCTGCAAAGGCACATGTGACTATTGCGAAGGAATAATGAATGACCGGTTAAGCAAGGGGCTTTGTTAGCATGCAGTGCCGATGATTTATTTTATAAAGCTGCTTGTTTGCCTGTCGTACAGCTTTCATTCCTCTTCTCCTTTCCAAAAACACTTTCTAATAATAGCATTTCCCCAACACAAATCCTTCTTTCAACCTAATAGTGCCATTGACACTGCCACAACGGTCAGGTGACGTGATAGGTTAATAAACTAGCCACCCACATCTGAAAAAACCTGAGTTCAAAAGCACTTTGCAGCCCATCTTGAAATGAGTTCAGTGCTCTTGCCCTAATCCTCCATTGTATAGGAGAACAAAATATAATTTTAAAAACCTTGAAAAACAACTAACACTTGGCGACTTCCCAATTTAATTTTCCTGCACATATTCCATTGCCTGCCGTTCAGCAAAAACAAGCAGTGGGTTTAATGCAGGTCATAAAAGAAGGCAACAGTTTGCAGGGGTGGCATAAGCTTTAAGGGTCAAGGCTTCTGTTGCTGTACTGAAGTCCCTGGATCTCTACCAGTTGAGACTGCAGTCCTTAGAAGAGGGGAGACTGGCAGCGCTCCTCACATTCTTCCATTTCCCATATGATGGATGGATTTAGTGGTATTTGATCACCACTTGTGTCATGTATAGCTGTTTTGTTTTTTTTTACAGTGGGCATTGAGATAATCTGGCATTCCCCACTCTGTTCCCAATCTTGTATTGGACAGAGGATTGGTGCCTCTGCCACCATCTTCCAAAAGTGTAACCAGGCACCCCCACCCCCCACGCACAGTATGCTGGATTTGGCAATGTGAAGGATGGGGCAACAGCCACTCCCATCCTCCCCACCCCCACTTTCGGTGCTTGTGACAGCTGGTGTGGGAAGGGAATAAAGTAGGGAAGTTGGTGACCCCCTTAGGCACCTTTGGGGACCATGGACAGCTCCTGAGGCATGCACCTCAAGAGTTTTAGAAGTTTGGACCCAATGACTTCAAGTTACAACAGAGGAGATTCTGACTAAACATCAGGAAGAACTTTCTGACAGTGAGAGCTATTTGACAGTGGAACAGTCTCTGTCAGGAAATTGTGGACTCTCCTTCATCGGAGGTGTTTATGGTTGTAGGCTTTAGCTGAGATGACCCTTGGGGTCACAGTCAACTCTACAGTTCTATGATTCTATGATTCCATCCTCACAGTAGCCAACCAGAGGCCTGTAGGAAGCCTACAAGCAGGACCTAGAAGAAGAAGAGTTTGGATTTGATATCCCGAAGGAGTCTCAAAGCGGCTAACATTCTCCTTTCCCTTCCTCCCCCACAACAAATAGTCTGTGAGGTGAGTGGGGCTGAGAGACTTCAGAGAAGTGTGACTAGCCCAAGGTCACCCAGCAGCTGCATGTGGAGGAGCAGAGACGCGAACGCGGTTCCCCAGATTACGAGTCTATCGCTCTTAACCACTACACTACCACACCACACTACACTTCACCTAAGTGCAACAGCCACCTCCCCTTCTGTGCTTTTCAGCAACTGGTATTCAGAAGCACTGCGGTAGAGCAGGCATAGGCAAACTCTGGCCCTCCAGATGTTTGGGACTACAATTCCCATCATCCCTGACCACTGGTCCTGTTAGCTAGGGATGATGGGAATTGTAGTCCCAAACATCTGGAGGGCCAGAGTTTGCCTATGCCTGCAGTAGAGCATAGTCACCATAACCATTGATAGGCTTCTCCTCCATGTATAATACTGAGCTAGATGGACCAAGCCGTGTTCCTGTGTTTGCCAACATGATGACTCTTGGTGAACTAGCAGTTTTGGCTTCATGTCCCCAGGTGCTCTAGGTTTAGTTATTTTAACGCTGACATAGCTGCTTTATGTTCCACCCGTCACAAATGCTTAAAGCCTCTTTCATCAAGGCACCTTAACACCCCTCCAGTTACATAGCTGTTTTGAGCTTCACTCCTCTTTGCTGGCCAGCTATTGCCCAGGCAGCATAAAAGCCTGCTGAGATGACCCCCTGGTTACGTTAATGAGGTACTGTGGAAATTCTCCAGCAGTTCACAAATTGAGGTTCTGTTGAATTAAGAATGAAAATGAATAATGCCATTTGTGCTTTCATCACTGGGAGATGCATTTTCATACAGAAAACCAATTTTAGACTCTTGCCACAATTTTCTTGAACTGAAGATTGTTATACTGAGTGCTGTTATCAGAAGAAAGCCAGAGGCTTTGACAGTTGGACTGCAAAATATTGAGCATTTTTGGCTCCAAGGTATCGCTCTCTGCAGCTATATGATATACCACATAAGGAGTGGGAAACAGTTGACTAATACTGGCAAAAAGACTGCAATGATTTGTGCTAATGACCTTTAATATGAATACGTTTAATGCATAAATATTGGGTATGAAGCTAATCAACATGAAAACTATTTAAATGAATTCTTAAGTGAATTCAGAGGCTTGCTAGGAGAACATGCTGGCCCTTCATACGGCATTTTGAGGCTGCATTGTTAAACACATTGCAGTAAGTGCAAGTGATAATGAGAGTCAACATTCTTGTGATTCTACTGCACATCTTCAAAAATGATATCTTGTTTTGCGGAGTGACCCAAGCTCCCCACAGCTTCACACATGAAACTTCATGTGAACAGGAATAGTTTTGCTCTTGTTGATTTGAAACACACAAGGAGGGGTGGGATTCCTGTGATACACATGGAGCATTCTCCAGTTCATTGAAAATAATTCTCAAGAGGACATGCACAATTTGTGAGTACATGCAAGCCTCATAACTGAGTGTCCCACAAGTGCACTAGAGTGATTCTGATATCAAGTGGCTTTTGACTCTATTGTAAGGCGTGAGGGCATATTCCCGTGTTTTAAGATGGGTGAAAATGTAATGGAAAAGGTGCTTTGCTCATTTATTTGCCACCCAAATTGTGCATTCCGTGAAATTCACAAACCGGGCAAGAAAATGGTCATAATAGAAATACACCCAGCCTTCCTTGCATGACACATGCTAGAATCTTAAGAATATTACAAGTGTATGCAAACTGACCAATTGTCTCTCACCATATGATCACTCGTGACCAACCTTGGATAAGGGACGACATAGATAAATGGGTGGACTGCTAATAAAATGATGTTGAATATACGATCTGCTACAATCCTGCTCTTAAGATGGCTCCTCCTTCATGGATGAATCACTTGATTATCAGGAGTTGGGCTCCACTGCTGGCCCCACGCCCAAGCCACTGTACGTTGGCATGGAAAAACCTGAAGAATCTCCAACCTAGAGTGCATTGTGTCAGGAATCCCCTGCTATAAATGATGACCTGGCTGTTTTGAGTTGCAAGTGTGTCACAACATCACACTTTTAGAAAAGTTTTTGCTCAGCTGTAACAACTGGCAGTGGGAATGAATGGGATTGCTGTTTCTTTGTGACACCTCCATTTCTGAAGATTTAAGCTGCTTGGATTTAAGGTGAAGAGAGATCTTCCCAAACATTTTTTGAGCAAAAGGGAAACAGTGAGTGGAAGGTGTATTTTTCTTCACAGTAGGAGAGCTTCTACTTCCAGCCCTACATAACAGTAACAGATACGGCCAATGTCCTTGCAGAGCAAATAGCTTAAATTGCAGTTTGCTTGGTCGTATATAAAATTCCTTTATTAAAATAAAATTGGAATTGATTTCAAGGAAGTGCTTCACTTATCTCCATCAAATATATGTTCTGTTCCTTGGTTAAGTTTCACAACCATGTTGGACTAAGCCAGGAATGGGGAACCTGTGGAACTCCAAATGTTATTGGCCTCCAGTGACCCGTGACGATGGGAGTTGTAGACCTAGTCCCATTACTGGCCTAAGCATAGAGCTAGCCTCTAATAGCTAACACCCAAGTAGTTAGCTTGGGACGCGGGTGGCGCTGTGGGTTAAACCACAGAGCCTAGGACTTGCTGATCAGAAGGTTGCGGTTCGAATCCCCATAATGCGGTGAGCTCCCGTTGCTCGGTCCCTGTTCCTGCCAACCTAGCAGTTCGAAAGCACATCAAAGTACAAGTAGATAACTAGGTACTGCTCTGGCAGGAAGGTAAATGGCGTTTCACCAGAAGCGAAGTCGCCAGAAGCGGCTTAGTCATGCTGGCCACATGACCCGGAAGCTGTACACCGGCTCCCTCAGCCAATAAAGCAAGATGAGCGCCGCAACCCCAGAGTCGGCCATGACTGGACCTAATGGTCAGGGGTCCCTTCACCTTTAAGTAGTTAGAAACTGCCCATCACAAGGAACAGAAAGCAGATAGCAGTATTAATGAGGGACATAGTGTAATGCATTCTACAATTGCAATTAATAATGTATAATCATTTGCTTAGAGCTCCAAAACAGAGCTCCAAAATTAAACTAAAATCCATGCAAATAATTACATCCATATCATAATTTAGATGAATTAATTATGTTTCTACAGTTATTACTTCAATATAACGGAGTCTTTCGTGTATATATTGGAGTGCAACTGATTACATTATAAGGAGGAATGGGGGGCAGGTATCAAATAACAATAACATGGACCAGATAGAGGTGGCACAAAGTATGTTACTAAGCATGCTGGGTTTTCACTCCCAAAAAAGAACCCTTTTTTAATACATAGGAAGTTGCCTTATACGTAGTCATGGAAATAATGTGCACACGCACACACACACATTCTTTATTATTGTCCCAAAACCCGCAAAGTCAATTTCAAAAGCAAGATACAGCAGAAATACAGGGAAAAAATTACTAAGCGGTCACTATATTTTATCCAGAGCATGTTGATTTCTAATTCTTATTACCTTCAAGAGAAATTTTGCCATGGCCACATTGCTCCATGGAGATCAGCATTGTCTTCACTGCAATGGCTCTCCAAGGTTTCAGACAGAGATTTTTCCTAGTCCAAGCTGGAAATGCTGGAAAGAGAACTTGGGACTTCATGTATAAGCTGCACCATGGGACAGGCTGTGTGGATAAATACTGTATTTCTGAGCAACAAGGAAGAGTTATAATTTAAAAACTGAAAATTCATAAAATAGATGTTTTTAAAAACGGAGCAACAAGAAAGTATATACAGATATGACCTAGCTTCTTACTTAAGATTGCAAATTTATGCACTCTTCCCTGGGTGTAAGTTACATTGAAGTCAATGGTGCTTACTTCTGGGTAAGCATGTTTAGATTAGTGTAGCACATCCAGTATTTTCCTAACGAGTTGCTATAATCTGTGACTGAAAATAAATAGCTAGATAGAATCAAATCCATTGGCTGGATAATAAAAAGGTCCTTCTTATTTACAACACTCCAGAGCAGCATGAATGATTGCAGCTGAGGCCATCTGTCACTTTTCCGAACTATATTTACTGGTGGAAAGTCTCCAGGACCACCATTGGCTTCTATTGCATCTAACACAGAACATGCAAAATATAAAGGGAACACTGCAGATTTTTGAAAGATTCACAAGTACCCAAGTGTAACAAAAATACTGCAAACCAAACAATAACATCTTTATTTCCTAGTGCCTGGCCCGTCCTGATCTTTATTTATTGCCTTTGCCACTCTCCTGTAAAAAGTGTCATGACTATAAAAAAAACAACCATCAAGACCACTCAGGAGGTATGAGTGATTGATCCTCAAATCATGCATTGTGTTTTAATTATTTGTATTGAGTAAGAGTCCACACATCCCTCTCATCAACAACATTACTGATAAGGTTAAACAGATGCTCTCAAAGAGAAAAAAATGAGGATATTTACTATTTAATCATAACAGGGTGTTGGACAAACAGGTCCACTACAGCAAAGTGAAATTCCATGGGATGCAAACCAATCTTGTGTTTCCATGGGACTTGAGCTGGAAGATTTCCCGCTGGGTTCTCCTTATGTCAGTGTTTTCTCATTCACATAATCAGCCTTATAAATCATACTGTATTGATCCAGTAATGAAATGAAAATGAAACAAACTATGGTTTCATTCCTCAAGCTAATAAGGCAATAAGAGCAAAGAGCAAAAATCTACATAAGCATCATGTTGATGGGTTGCTGTTGTTGTTTAATCTGCTTATTATCTCTGTTGTGTTAATATGCAACATTTTTGTATCTGCAACCATTTTTCCAACCCTGATTTCTTTTTAGCCTTCATTGGAGGTGGGAGGAGAATCCCACTGTGTTGCCTGCCAAAGCTGTGCTGGAAGAGTGTTCCATAACATGAGGCTGTTGACTCCAAATGCCCAAATTTTGGTTGAGGCCAGCCAGGCCTCTGTAACACAGGCGACTAACTGTGCTCCTCTGGATAATCTTGGTGATTGAGCTGGGATATAAAGTCTCAGGCAGTCCTTAAAGGTACCCTTGACCCCAGTTGTTCCAGACTTTGTATATCAGCATGGGAAGCCTTGAAGTCTTGGTAGGGTAGGGAAGCCAATGTAGACGTTCTAGCAGATGTGTCATTTGTTGGCCCATCAGCAGACTAGCCGCTGCATTCTGCACCAGCTGGACCTTCCAGACTAGGCCCAAGGGCAACCCTGGAGTCAACCCTGCCAAATGGATATATCTTGAAGATACTATTTTATGGACTGCAGGAAAAAATTGTTTTCCAGAACATGTGAAACAGCTAGATTTGTTATTTCCAAACACATTTTAAAATGCTAATTATATATAGTATGCAATGTCTGACTTAATACAAAAGCATCTGTTTATATAATTTATGAAATGTAACACTATGTATCTATTTAAAAAAATATATCCCCCCAATTCAGCAGATGCATTACTAATCCTTGTTTTAATTCTGGTGGCATTATATAGGCAGATTCAGGACAGGGAAGATGTATTCTCATTTCTATATAATCTTATGCATAAATGATATTAGACTCACATAATTAAGACAGATTATTTTTGTTTCCCAGTCCTTATATATGCCTGCTATTATTTATTTTTTAAATGGAAGATTTCTTTTTTTAAAAAACTCGAATCCCTAGATCTTACAAACCAATTTTCAACAAAGGCATACACACACCCTTAAAAAATGACAGCCAAATAATCACACCTTCAAAACGAATGTTTAGAATGGAAATGCTTATGCAGCCTTTATTATAGAGATTATGAATAGCCATAATGAAGGCTTCAATTGATGTCCTGGTGATTCTTTTGCTGCAACACGTTTTCTGAATTTGTCTGGCATTCAGAAAGATTGCTTAAAGTGGCCAAAATGTTTATTCCACCATTATCATATTGACAATGTTTCTTTTATCCCAGAGGAAGTCAAATGATGAACAAATTCAAGCAAATGTGTGAAACATGTGCATATTTAGCATCTGTTATGCTCTTTCTTGGCAGAATTGTTTCAGGCGGGGAAATCATGGCCAAGAGCTCGGCCACCAGCTAAGAAGCAGTTGCTGTGAATCAGACATTATTGGCCATTGTGCATTTGAAACAACCCAGTTAATGCCAAGTGCTAAAAAGTATTTTTTTTTCTTTTTCTTTTTCTTTTTCTTTTTTGCTTGTTATGATCCTCGTTTGGCAGGACAGCAAAGCTTTGATTACAAACCTTCATATTCTTGAGTTTATGCATAAATCCTTTATGCAGTTCAGTTTCTCAGGCACTTGAAGATGTTCACGCTTTCTCCCAACCCCTTCTTGCATCTCTCATGTGGGTTTATAATGGATTCCTGTTCAAAGTTTTAATGCAAGACAAATGAGAGGATACAGATGTTAGGATATTTCCGTTCCACCTTAAAAAAGGGGGACAGGCTGTTGTGAGTCGCAGCCTACGTATTTCCTGCTCACAGGAAATTTCTGTTTGTATATGCTTTCGTTTTCTCTCTGTGCCTGAGACACCGAAGCAGGCAGTCATGTTTTTTCCTTTGTTCTGACCAACGCTGAATAAAGTTGTAAATAATCCTCTCCTGAGTGCATCTTTCGCTGTGCGAACTCTGCTGATAGAGCGTGCACGAGCTCTGGAATGTGGCAAGCTATTTCTGAGGCTTTGTGTCGCTAATTGACTGATACTGTATCTTTCGCCCAGTCTCAAATCTTCCATTCTTGGGCAAGGTGATTGAGTGAGCGGTTGCCGAACAACTCCAGGCACGCCTGGAAGAAGCGGACCATTTGGATCCCTTCCAATCGGGATTCAGGCCTCATCATGGGACTGAAACTGCCTTGGTCGCACTGGTTGATGATCTCCGGCGGGCTAGGGACAAAGGTGAGAGCTGTTTCCTAGTTCTGCTGGATTTCTCAGCGGCGTTTGATACCATCGACCATAACATCCTTCTGGACCGTCTTCAGGGGCTGGGAGTTGGAGGCACTGTCATACAGTGGTTCCGCTCCTTCCTCCTGGGCTGTGTTCAGAAAGTGGTGGTGGGGGATGAGTGTTCAGACCCCTGGGCTCTCACTTGTGGGGTGCCTCAGGGTTCTGTCCTCTCCCCCATGATTTTCAACATTTACATGCAGCCGCTGGGAGAGATCATCAGGAGGTTTGGGCTGGGTGTTCATCAGTATGCGGATGATACCCAGCTCTACCTCTCTTTTAAATCAGAACCAGTGAGGGCGGTGAAGGTCCTGTGTGAGTGTCTGGAGGCAGTTGGAGGATGGATGGCGGCTAACAGATTGAGGTTGAATCCTGACAAGACAGAAGTACTGTTTTTGGGGGACAGGAGGCGGGCAGGTGTGGAGGATTCCCTGGTCCTGAATGGGGTAACTGTGCCCCTGAAGGACCAGGTGCGCAGCCTGGGAGTCATTTTGGACTCACAGCTGTCCATGGAGGCACAGGTCAAATCTGTGTCCAGGGCAGCTGTTTACCAGCTCCATCTGGTACGTAGCCTGAGACCCTATCTGCCTGCGGACTGTCTCGCCAGAGTGGTGCATGCTCTGGTTATCTCCCGTTTGGACTACTGCAATGCACTCTACGTGGGGCTACCTTTGAAGGTGACTCGGAAACTACAACTAATCCAGAATGTGGCAGCTAGACTGGTGACTGGGGGCAGCCGCCGAGACCATATAACACCGGTCTTGAAAGACCTACATTGGCTCCCAGTACGTATCCGAGCACAATTCAAAGTGTTGGTGCTGACCTTTAAAGCCCTAAACGGCCTCGGTCCAGTATACCTGAAGGAGCGTCTCCACCCCCATCATTCTGCCCGGACGCTGAGGTCCAGCGCCGAGAGCCTTCTGGCAGTTCCCTCATTGCGAGAAGCAAAGCTACAGGGAACAAGGCAGAGGGCCTTCTCGGTAGTGGCGCCCGCCCTGTGGAACGCCCTTCCAGCAGATGTCAAAGCGATAAACAACTACCTGACATTCAGAAGACATCTTAAGGCAGCCCTGTTCAGGGAAGTTTTTAACGTGTGATATTTTACTGTATTTTTGGTTTTTATGGAAGCCGCCCAGAGTGGCTGGGGAGGCCCAGCCAGATGGGCGGGGTATAAATAATAAATTATTATTATTATTATTATTATTATTATTATTATTATTACGGCAGATCGATGGATTGTCCGGCATTGGCGTGGAGGCATGATGGCCTTTGTCTCCCTGGCAGTATCCCAGCAACATCCACCTTTCTGGGAATTGTGGGGAGTGGGGCAGGTAAACACTAGGCTTTGGCTCCAATGCACCATGAGCAGAAGGAAAATAGCCAGTAGCCTTGTTCTGCAGACACATTAGAGTTCAGGCAGTGCTATCATAGTGTTCCATGTTCCCCAAATAGTGAGATGTTCTGGGTTTGCTTCCTTAGAGGAGGGATGACTGTAGACTGATAGCTTTTTATATACTATTTGGCTGTATATTTGGCTGTATACTGTATATTTATTATTACATTGAAACCCCACCTTTCTTCGCTTGAGGACAAGGTGGTGTGCGTTGTTCTTCGTGTCCCCATTTTAACCTCACAACAATTCCATGAGGTAGGTTGGGCTGAGAGGCAGCGGATGGGCCAAGGTCTTCATTCATTGAGGATTTGAACCGTGGACTCCCAGATTATTATTATTATTATTTACAATGGTACCTCAGGTTAAGAACTTAATTCGTTCTGGAGGTCCATTCTTAACCTGAAACTGTTCTTAACCTGAGGTACCACTTTAGCTAATGGGGCCTCCTGCTGCTGCCACGCCGCCGGAGCACGATTTCTGTTCTCATCCTGAAGCAAAGTTCTTAACCTGAGGTACTATTTCTGGGTTAGGAGAGTCTGTAACCTGAAGCGTCTGTAACCTGAAGTGTCTGTAACCCGAGGTACCACTGTATTGAATTTATATACCATCCTATACCTGGGGTTCTCAGGGTGGTTCACAGAATAAAATCAAGATATAAAACCACAAAATACGTAATAAAAATGAAAACAATAACCCACCAGCTGCCCCGACCCCCATAAAAACATTTTAAAAGGGCATAGGATGTAAATCAGATCAACTAAAGGCCTGGTTAAAAAGGAATGTTTTTGCCTGGCACCTAAAAAATGAAGGCACCAGGCGAATTTCCCTGGGGAGAGCTTTCCACAGACGGGGAGCCACTGCAGAGAAGGCCCATTCTCGTGTTGCCACCTTCCGGACCTCTCAAGGAGGAGGCACACAAAGAAGGCCTCAGATACTAGGCCAACATCCTAACCACTACGCCACACTGGTTTTCCTTACAAATATACAAGTTGAGCATATTTGGAGGCAAGCAGGGTATACACTTTTGCCACACAGCTGATCCACTAACCCATATTAACTCCCCAGAGAAAGGCACACTGCACTTCTTCAAGTCTTTAGCTCAAAGCTCTCTCTGACTGTGCCCAAGGCTGTCTTAAAACAAACAAAAAACCCTTATAAAAACACCTTGGTTTTCCCATTTCAAGTGCATCTCTAGCTCAAGAAACCATCTTCTACCAGCTAGCTTCCATGAAGAGGCCTTGTGATCCCTGGCAATACTGGAACATTAGGAAATATGTATCTTCTTTTGACAAATCGCAGAAAACTTGCCCAAAGATAAACCAATACAATAGCTACAGTTCCGCTCATAATAATAAGACAACATTCTCATGGTGATAGGTTCTATGTCAGTTCTTATACTTCTGCTTGTACAAGATATTGCACAACACTCTGGTGTAAAGTAATAAAAACAAATGCTTCTACGCTTCTTCTTCTCATGAGGTGCCTTGACATAGACTCCTTCTGTGGATAGAAGTGTAACAATAAATCCATCCCTATGATCTCGTGAAGGCTCATTTGGGCTGTCAGAGGGATTTACAGGTGCCATATTCCAATACTCAGGATGTGCCTTCTACTTTTTTTTCATTAGTACATGGAAATTATTCGTGACTTTTGTAAAATTACATTTGCGGCTACCTTTATCAGCCAGATTCCTGTTCATTTTCTGCAATGGGCTTCTTACATATATTCTCACTGGAAATCCTGCTTATCTCCTGTGGCTAAATGCAGTATTACTCAGGTTAAAGTTACAATTCCTGAGTAGGGCTTTAATTGGAGAGCTGTTGGGGAGCAAATGGCTCCATTTAAAAGGGTGTGAGAACTATTGCTATCTTCAAAATGTAATATTGACTGTGTGTGTGTCCGATGCTTGCTTGTGTTTCTGCAAGTGCAGTGTGTGTGTGTGTGTGTGTGTGTGTGTGTGTGTGTGTAAGTAACAAAGGGAGATGAAGACCAACAAACATACATCAGCAGCTGCCCTGCATAAATCCTTATGTTTGGACGATTTTGTCTCCAGAGAAGGAATCTTGGTGAAAGATACAGGGCAACACTAAAACTAAAAAAAAAAGTCCTAATGACAATGCCTGGCCCTGTTACAGCTGATGGCAAGCTTAACTGATAGTGCCTCCTTTCTCAGATAGCTAGATGTGCCTGGTGTCAGTACATATAAAGTCGCTTGTCAGCACTTGGCTGCACAGAGTGATAGGGAAGCACTGGAGTATCCCACGGGAGAGCAGAAAAAACAAGCCATTTTGCAGCAGACCGTCCATAGGGCTCTGTCATCCTGCCAGCAATTGATGTGGCTAGCGTTGCCACTTATTTGCAGGTGCAAATGGTAACACTTCTGCCCTCCCTCAATAAGATTTGGGTCAACCCAAATTATAGGATGATGCCACAAGGAGATTGTCTCCTATGATCACTAGGAGAAAGCTGACAGGAGCTGAGGAGCACCCAGTACAGGATAAATCACACTTAAGGGATGAAAACGGAAATGTTTATGGTGATCCAAATGAGACAGGTGTAGAACCAGGCAATGAAAGTGCAGAGGGAGATCAGAGCAGTTTAAAGAGGTCCGAGTGCCATAGGATATAATGCATGAGCAAAACCATTTAGAATCACCGTGTATAGGTGCTTATGTGCTAACACTAGAAGTCTCCAAGCCTAGATGGTGAAGTTGGAGTGCTGGGTTTTGAAGCAGAGCGTAAAGTGGACATTACATCAACCAGGTTGAACGGAGAGAACCTGGGGAACGTGGTTATCTCAGGATACAAACATTTTATGAAGGACAAGAAATGATGCCCTGAATATGGTGCTGCTCAGTGCTATTTTTCTAGAAAAAGAGGTGCCAGAACTCACTATGAATGCCTCCCTTCTCTTATGGTGCCCACCTGATAAGTGCCAGAACTGAGTTCTGGAAAGTTCTGGCTTAAAAAAAAAAAAAAAAGCTCTGGTGCTGCTCTGAACATTTAAGAGGACATAGAATCCAATAAGTTGGAAATCCCAAAAGGTATCATAGACTCATCCACAAAATGGCCGCGGGTGGTCAATAATAGACACCAACAGTAATTTAGTACTGGAGAAGCACTTTTGTCTTCCTGAATAAAATGTTGAGGATGATCTTGAGATAGAGGATGAAATCAAGGAAGTAATGTTGTCCTGATGGGTGCCATCAATTACCATGAGCCAGACTAAAATGTGTCTAAATTAGACTAGAAATGGGGCATAATTGTTGAAGCAAGAGAGGTGTTTTTCAACTCCTCTCTCTTGACAAATATTTTTTCCATCCGTATGTGGGACTCATATACACATATTTCCATCTTATATGTAGGTAGGACCTGTGTTATCTCAACAGAGCTCACCACATCATGAGATTTTTTAAAAGAAAAAGAAAAAAGAGGCCCTATATAAAAGCAACTCTTAAAATATAGAACTCTCTCCTTACTTAGAAGTACTTCCCTTTTTTAAAAAAAAAAAAAGGGAGGGGAAGGGAGGAGGATATATATGAGCAAAGAAAAACAAAGCCAGAGTTAAATAATTAATTTTCATCTCTGATATGAAACAGCCATTTCCCTCTGCCAGTAATGAGTGAGCCTCAAATGAGATGGAAAAAAATATATAATTTGAGGCAGTTCATACTGTTCCAAGCCTTTAATGTAGCACAAACAGTGTAAACATTATACAATAAGAATTGCTGTACTGTTCTTTAAAACAGAGCCTAAAAACTGTTTTTCAAGATCCCATACACACCCCAGTGCATCTTTGTTCACAGTCTAGAATGTACATTATTTTGCCTACCTTTTAAAAATTATTAGTAATTTTTTATTTAAAAAAATACAATTCAAGGCAAATATTATTTATTAGATTTATTTACCGCCTTTCATCAAAAGATCTTAGGGCAGTTCACAGGATAAAAATACAAGATAGAAACACAAATAAGTAATTAAAACAAAAACAACAAAACAATAGCCCCCCACCCCCACCCCCCAAAATGCTGTAGAACAGGCATAGGCAAACTCGGCCCTCCTGCAGCTAACAAGCCTGGAAAATATATTTGTTTCAAACCTTGAAGAGCCACCACCCAACACAATACTACATTAGATGGGCAAGTGATTTAACCCAGTACAATGGTAGTACTGCATAGTGTGCTAGGAAATGCATTTTTCCCCACAAGACACATTTCCTGATCAGCAGCAATATAAAGACAGGGGCATTTGTAGGAGCAAATCTCCCTTGAAACCTTTCCTGCATGCCTCCCACAATCCATCACCCCTCCAAATAGGAGTAGGCAGTGATGCAAGAACTGAATCTAACCCATTATGTTTCCAATGGGCCTATTCATCTATATCTATATCTATATCTATATCTATATCTATATCTATATCTATATCTATATCTATATCTATATCTATATCTATATCTATATCTATATCTATATCTATATCTATATCTATATCTATATCTATACCAGTTTAAACATGGAGGTAGGCCAATATCCATAACTGTCCACACACTATGTTTTTATTCATGAGCATAATGGTCAGAACTGCTCATGTGGGTATGTGATACAATACTTAAACCAACTGGCCAACTAAATCATGTGAAAGTAGCCAATGGGTCTCAAAGCCTCAGTGAGTTAGGGGCTTCCACTGCATGTGAAGACAGGCTCTGGTGGATTGAGTGGACGAGACCAATAGTGAATCTGTTATGTAATAGGCAGGTAGGATCCTAGAATGCAACAACTGATTAGCTTGCAGGAGAAGACCAATCAGGCTCCAGGAGGAAGTTAATCAGCCTATTATGCTGGTTGGATTGTAGAATGCAACAACTGATTGGCCTGCAAGAGAAGACCAATCAGGCTCCAGGAGGGAAGCAGAATCAGCCAATCAGATGGGACTCATTGTGTAAATAATGTATATAAAGGCCTGAGGTTAAGGGGGAAATTCAATCACTGTTCTACAAGCTGCAATAAAGAGCATGAAATCACTGCAGGACTCCGAGTATATTTCAGAATCCAATGATCAAGAAGGTAGTTTCTGCACGTGCTGCAGAGGAAAGTTTGCTGTATAGAGAAAATGCATACATATCTTGAAGTTTGGGGCCCAATCCAAGCCTCTTATTGCACAGAAGAATTTCTGAGTCAGAATTCATTTCTGGTTCAAGTAAAATAGTGATTGTTTATCATATATTTCTCCAATCTATTTGTATCAGATTTGTATTTTGTTTCCATCGAGTGTAACAAATATTAATTTTTCCCTAATGGAACCAATATTAAACTAGCATGGCAACTCTTCAAGAGGAAATGCAAAATGTTAATGCAATGAAAATCAATGTTATTTAGTTGAGGTGAGCAAAATGTAAGAATTTCACCGGTACCAGGGTAACTTGAACGATTAAGGATAATTTAACATTTTCCTCACAACTAGGAAATGGCAGAAGATTGATCTCTAGATAGAATCTATGAGTTATGCATAAATGCCTCTTTCAAATTCATTAGCTGGCATAGATAATGCCGTAATAGCACAAGTGGTTAAAACAATTGTTTTGATCGAGGTAGAATAACAGCATGAAACACCACAATATTCATTTTCAAAAAAACAAAATTATACATAATATGTGCATTACCAGGATTTCAAAGGCAGAAATGACGTCCGGGGGTGATTTCTGAAAGGCAGCGCTTTTTTCTGGCTCTTAAGCAAGTCAATCAAAAAATCACATTTGTTTTTACTTTTTTTAATATGGCAACCTATCCAGTGAATCATAACCAATATTTGACATGTTTATGGCAATGTGTCTTAATGAATACATTTCAGTGTGCCAGAAATTAGGGATCTTCCATTCCATTTCGAGATCTTGTTGATTATTATCAGCCCATGGATGGGTGACCATCACTGTATCTGTTGCATTTTTTAAGGTTGACATATTTTGAAAAGCAAAAAAGAGGACACATTTGCTGACTTCTGCTTTTAAAAAAAAATATTTTAACTATAGATCACAATGACAATTCTACCCATGAAAAAGAGGGCATGTCCTGGAAAAAGAGGACCTATGGCAACTCTAATTTTCAGTGACCAGCACAGTGGTATCTTTAAATCTCCATGGCAAGAGTCACTTGGAGATCTTAAATGCCATGGTTCCAGTGTGCTTGCCCTTCCTTCATATAATTCCAAGTAGGAATTGAGTCTTTTGCTTTGATTGCATTTAGTAAAAAGGAGAAAAAAGGCAAGATGCAAGACTTTGACTCATGTAAATGTATTTTTGTAACATTAGCAATATCCATCAAATGATTAAAACTGCAGCTGTCAGTGAGTCAGCTGCTATTATTGTACAATGGTTATGATCTCATTATTAAACATCTTTATTAATGTTAATCCGAAGTGTATTGCTCTCTCAGAAGCAACATTAATAAAATCTTAACTGCTGAAGGGGTTGCAGTATCAGTTTTCAAAGCTATTAGAAAAATGTGAAGGTTGCTGTATTATCTAGGCCTTGATGAAATCATCCTTGAACCATGATGTTCTTGCAATGGAGTTGGTCTTGTCTCCAATCACATTGGACATTGGCATATATTAATACTGGCAGCTAAGCACATATACACACATCAGAACTAACCAAACTGGAACCAGGCTTCGCATAGCAGACTTGCAGCTGTACAAAAAAGGAAGAATTCTATAGCAAAATTGCTCCAGACTCTGAAAAAGAAACACTCATAGCATATGCAAACCATGCACTTCGAGGAATAAAGAATGTCAAGAGGAAAGAGCAGCAACCTCCTTTTTTAACATCTTTGCAAAATTGGGGAAGTTATGGCACCCTTATTATATTATAGTAGGGATGGAGAATATTCTTTTAGCCCCAAAGTGAATCCTCTTGTGGGCAACCTTCATAGGTGGGCAGTGATGGGCAGAGCCAGAAGCAAAAGCAGACAGAATAGATCTGATTTTTATTTTTATACAGTAGGGAACATTGCAGCCAGTGTAAAAGTCAGTGGATACACAGTCACACTCGCACACTTCTCCATCCAGTCAAGCAAGGTGCAATATCACAGTTCAAGGACACATTCTAGCCTGGAAAAAATCACTCAGAGAGGGTGCAGAGCAGGACAATTGCAGGAGGTGAGACATGAAAACAGCCCTTAAGCTTGAGCCCTTGAGCCTCATATTTGGCTCTTAAGCTTGAGGTTGCTTGCCCAAGTTGCCCCTATAGGATAGGAATGAGACATTATCAAGCTGGTTTCCAGTAGTGAATTAATATCCTGTGACATATGCCAGCCTTTTCCATCCCACTAACTCCAATAAAACACTAACAGACAATACATCCATATTCTGCAAACCCTGTGTAACAAGAGGTCTAGCAACCTCCACATTTATTTATTTCAAGGTCACAAGGCACTTACAAGGTGCACTGCTTTGTGTGGCATAACACTAGCCTTCTTTTAGTAACATGATGGACTCCATCAGAAATGGTGCTCTTAGGCTTGGTTCAAACCCTTCGATCCTAATAAGTTCTATTGGGGAACTGATCCTCATGAAGACTTTTAGGAATTAATATACGAATGCAGGTTTAACATGTCTCAGATCAGGCTCACAGGGCTGATGTCCTGTAGTCCTATGCTTTTGACACTTGCTAGGGATATAATTGTGTTTCTTTTAAAGCTGAAATCCTAATCCCATTTAACTGAGAATGAGCATCATTGAATTCAACAGGACTTACTTCCATATAGGCATAGTTACAGTTGTGCTATTTGTGTACATCTCCCATAAACAGAAAAAAACAAAGAGTTAATGTGACTCAGTTTAGTACATTTGAACCCCACTTAATAAAAAAAAAAAGTCTCTCATTGGTTTACAGTCATAAAACAATTTTGCAGAACAGCAATTCCAGCACAACAAACATATATCACAGTCATCGATATTAAAATACAAATAACAGTCGATTACAAAGATTAAATTATCTTTTAGAGGAGAGGATAATTGGATGCTACTAAAATACAATGCTTTCTCATAAAAAGATAAGTAAAGCTGACACAAAACTTTAAAAGCTTTTTATCGCTGATTGAAAATGTGAAGAACTGGAGCATAGGCAGCTCTCCCTCAGAATTGGTTCCAGAAAGCAAAACCCATAGAGCAGAAGAAATCACTTGCCCCTCTTTCATGGGGAGCTCACACCCTGAAAGAGGGAACCTCTTCACAGATATTAATAAAGATTGATAATGTGTATTGGGACTCTCTCTCTCTCTCTCTCTCTCTCTCTCTCTCTCTCTCTCTGTGTGTGTGTGTGTGTGTGTGTGTGTGTGTGTGTGTGTGTGATAAAAGATAAAAAGCAAATTATACATAAGAATACATAGGTGCTTCTTCTTCTCATGGAAAAGTGAATATGAATGAGAATGGACTACTGAATCAATGATCTCTACAAAATGATTAATTTTAGCCATTTGTCACATGGATGACTAACCTATCAGAACTTGTAAAGTGTCTTATTTCATGAATTTCTCACTGTTGAATCTGTTTAAACACCGCCTCTAAAACAACTCAAGGTGCACATGTGAAGAAAGCAAGAAAGAGCTTACTAGCATTTTAAGCAAAGAACCCCAAAATAAAGCAAAACAAACCAGAAAGCCACAATACACTGAGATGCTGCACTCAAAATGAATTTTACCCCTCCAGGAGGCAAGGAGCTCCATTTGCATATTCTCCGGTGCTGAAGAAATTGATGTTAAATATCTGTCCCTTATCGAAAAAGTGATACAGTGCAGTCAGCCTTTTAACTAGCATCAAAGATAAGCTAAAGAAGCTTTCTCCTCTAAGTTCCAGCTGATAACATAAAATATTCTGGGGGGACTGTCCAAACTTCAATAGAAAGCAGTTGTCATTTCACTTTTGTTTAATTTTATTATCTGCAAAATTATGGATGCCCATTGGCACCAAAACCTTATCTATTTATTCAAGTATTCCAGGTAACAAAGAAATTAGGGTAGCAACAAGCTATCCTGCAACTAGGCCCACCGAGACCGTGACTCAAGCCAATATTGATTTTGAGCTGACTTCAATTATGCTGTATTGTGCTCCTGGGTACAGCATGTAAGTTAGTAAGGGACAATGATTACAAGGCTTTAATGTAGTGCATTTCCCCGCTGGAATTGAATTTGGGGTATTGGTCTCTTACAATATCTATTTCAACTTCACTATCTGCATGAAGAGGATGAAGACACAAAACTGGGTGACTTCTGCAAGGTAAGAGACTGTCTCCATCAGTAGCAGAGATTTCCAACTCATGGAAGTAAGGGGAGGCCGGAATGATCTCCACCTCCTGATACCACCATGGTCAAGGCTTGTGTATATGCACACATACATCAGTTCTTCTGGGCAATATCTCTAATAGCAGAGGCAGTACAGGTTTCTAACCCTCAGCCTGTTCAACACAGGAATGAAAGAACTGGTCTCAGAAAAAGTGTACGCTTTGGCCCAGTTCCCTTGTCCCAGTAATTATTTCAGGGATGGAGAGATCTTGACTGGGCTTAGCCCAGTCACATAGAGACCACAGGATTTATCCCTTAATGTTATTTTATTAAAAACAATGCTCATCCATTATTACTCAGTGGCAGGTCTATTCACAGTATCTAGATAACAAAAATATACACTTATTAATTTGGCTATTGCCCATCAATCTGTTCTATCCTTGCTCCTTTTCCCACAGATGCATCTTGAACAAGCACAAAGCACCATATAACTTTCTTTCACACGTGCCTAGGCTATAAAAATAAATTGGCACAATCCATTAGGGAGGGGTGGCGGGAATCCAAACACAACAATAAGGTAATGAAATCCATTACTAAAAAGTTGCATGATGTATGAAACTGTGTTTTTAACTAGCCTCTTATTCAATATGGAGATTGTGCAGACATTCCATTGACAAATGAACACCATTTCTCAGAGTAAGGGCAGACAAGGGATGCTAAATAAGGTGGAAAGAACAAAAGCCTGGGAAGTCTCATGTGCAGCTAGAAAGGCTTTTCCTCCCTTTCTGTAGCTGTAAATAACAAACGGCATTAATCATGCTAATATAGTACAATATTTGCTACTGCCTTGACATAGTCCATTTAAATATTCAAGAAGCTGTTATGTACTCCTGGACTCACAATGTATCAAGCTGTATTAGTTCTATTCAATTAAACAGTTGGTTGTCAGATGCACTTGGAACAAAAGCGGCTACTTCATCACTGAGGGACCTATCCTGATGATGCAAGAATTAGTACTGGTGTTTGCAAACTTATTATTATTATTATTATTATTATTAAGCTGACTTTGATGTAACCCTTTGTGCCATACACCAGACGGTGTATTGTGTTTTGCAGCTACCAGACGAATGTTTTGTTTGTTCTGCTGAATCTTGTTATTATATGAATAAATATAACTTGAGCCAGGCTGCTTGGAACACTCATTTTGCTTTGCAACCAGCAGCCTAGCAGAAGTGATGTCACTTGTTTATCTGCCAAACATCTAATCAATAAACTTCTGGGAAAGGCAGAAGCCAGACAGCATTGCACTTTCGACGGAAGATTAGCTGAGCTGAAATGTCTGACAGCTCCGTGTCAGCTTTTCCTGTTACAAAATGAAACATTATTCCACTCCCTTCACATCCTCCGAAGGAAATGAAAGAGATGTTCACTTGCCAGACACTTAAGTCATAGCTATTCATTAGGCAAGAATTGGTATATTAAAAAAAAAAACCCTGCAATTTTGCTTTCTTGGAACAATCTGCAATGTTAGCTATTACCTAAAATCCATGTCATCCATATGCTTTTTCACTAGAAGGTCAAGTTCAATCATTATAGTTTCGCTATTATCTCTACACTGCTCTGTGTCAGTTCTGTGATCTTATTACCCCTGTCAAAGGATTCACATTCTAGTTTTACTCAAAAAGTGCTGCGAGTGCAAAAGAATGGTGCCACCATGTGACGGCAGGTGTGGGGCATGAAGAGATGCAACTGTTGGGGATAAAGTACAATTGAAAGCCTGATTATGCACAGGCAAAGGAAAGGAAGCATCAGTTTTGCCACCCATCATCTGATGGGCAGTAGACTCAAAGCCTACTAGATCAGGTGTGCTAAGGAGCTCACCACAGGTAGGAGCAAAAAAAGAAAGTCTATAAGCCATCTGAGATTGGCCAACCTTGTTTCCATAGTTGCTTGATATGCAATTACTTCTGCCCTTTACTTTGACCATTCCTGACTTAGCTATAAACTCATACACATATGCATACCACCCGTCGATCAAGGCAGTCTACAATTTTAAAATACTAAAATAAACAAGCAGTATAAAATGCAGAGCAATAGAGTCCTCTAATGGCAACTGATGGTCTCCTGAGGAGCTATGGGCATAGGTCCCTTACCTAGACTTTCCTGCTTCTGCCTATGCTCAGTGCTCAAGGTCTTAAGTAGCCCCAGGGAAGGTGGAGGAGAAGTTCTTAGGCTCCTCCTCCATTTAGACAATGGGCATTTTGTATACTGCTTTAGACCGTTTGTATACTGCTTAATCACAGTAATCTTTTATTGGTGTGCAGGAGATTCAGTATAATGAAACTCAACATGAGTTAAAGCTATTCAATCAAAATTAAATTTAAAAGCCTGCTGGAATGATAATAAAAAGTCTTCAGTAACTTCGAGATGTTCAACAGCAAGAGGGACTGTCCATCCTCAACTGAAAGGGAGCTCAATAAAACTAGGTCCACAATATTGAACTCACAGCTCCTGGTAGATTAGGGCTGCCATCTTCTTCTCCTTCCTTGGTGATCACTCATAGCTGAGTAAGATTGTTTTCCATGAACACAGTCTTAACAGTGAGTCGGTAAGTGACTGTGGAGGCCAGTTCTGGATCTACACGTCCTTCCACAGTGAGGACATAGATTTCTGGGCAAGAGTTGATCACTCTTAGTTTGCCAATCGTGCCTTCCTCTTAGCACATTTCTCAGTTTTGCCCTGAGTTTGGCTTCTTCAAAGTCCACAATACCTTTGGTAAAGGCTGTTCTCCAATTGGAGTGCTCGCAGGCCAGCGTTTCCCAGTTATCAGTGCTTAAACTACATTTTTAAAGATTTGCCTTGAGAGCATCTTTAAACCTCTTTTGTTGTTCACTGGTATTTCGCTTTCCATTCTCGAGTTGGGAATAGGGTTGCCATACCCAGTATTCGGCCCTCATAAACAGCGTGTGGGTGGAAATCACTGTAATGTCTGTAAAAATCTGGATGTATGGCAGCCATGTTAGAAGTGTAGATTTTGGCAAATTTCATTAAAAATAGCTCAAAAACTCATGGGTTGGAGGTTTTTTTAGATTTTGTAAAAAAAGAGCCACCAAAAAGCTCTGAAATATGGCAACCCTATGGTAGATACGAGCTATGCAGAGATGATCCCTAAGGTATCCTAGACAGAAATTGCTAAGGCCCATGTAAATTAATGTGAGAACCTTGAACTAGCCCGGTAGTAGCCAGTGCATGCTTTTGAGCACAGGAGTTGTGTGCTGGTGGTAGCCTGTCTCCATCAACTTTCTAGCTGCAGCATTTTCTACCAGCTGGAGTCTCCAGACCAGGCTGAAGAGTAGCCCTACATTGTGTGCATTGCAATAATGGTTATAAACACAGGACTAGAACTCAGGGAGATCTTGTTGTTCAAACAAGGGTCAGCTGGAAAGGTACAGTGGTAAGCCTGCGTGGGTTAAGTGAGCCTCTCTAGTAGATGCTGAATCTCTTTGAATGGGATGCAGGGCAGGATGCATGGCAGTGCATGTGCAGAATACAGCATAACACTTCCTGTACAAATACCTTTATAACTATCTATCCAGGGAGTAAATATTGCTGAATCTTTGCTGCTGCTTTAGTAAGTACAATCAAATAAGTTGCAAATTTTAACATTTCACTGCGTATGTTTAAGTTACAGGTTGGGGAAAACACTTATCTTATAACACACAAATATATACATAGGGATGTATCTCAAAAATAAAGCTTCATTGTTTTAGGAGAGGATATCTTTTTATGTGCAATAAAAAAAGACACAAATTGAAGAATTCTGTTTTTCAAAGCTTCTCTGCAAAATGCTTTGCAGAATAATGGGACAGAAGTGTTTTATTTTTCAGATTTCCGCCATTATTCACATTTTATCATATATTCTTTTCCAGGTGCCTTTGTTTTGTGGAGAGAAGCATCAAGCTGCCAATCACACAAAACATGTAGCCTAAAGTAATGTTGAACATTAACATGCGGGCAGGTGTGGAGGATTCCCTGGTCCTGAATGGGGTAACTGTGCCCCTGAAGGACCAGGTGCACAGCCTGGGAGTCATTTTGGACTCACAGCTGTCCATGGAGGCACAGGTCAAATCTGTATCCAGGGCAGCTGTTTACCAGCTCCATCTGGTACGTAGGCTGAGACCCTATCTGCCTGCAGACTGTCTCGCCAGAGTGGTACATGCTCTGGTTATCTCCCGCTTGGACTACTGCAATGCACTCTATGTGGGGCTACCTTTGAAGGTGACCCGGAAACTACAACTAATCCAGAATGCGGCAGCTAGACTGGTGACTGGGAGCGGCCGCCAAGACCATATAACACCGGTCTTGAAAGACCGACATTGGCTCCCAGTACGTTTCCGAGCACAATTCAAAGTGTTGGTGCTGACCTTTAAAGCCCTAAACGGCCTCGGTCCAGTATACCTGAAGGAGCGTCTCCTCCCCCATCATTCTGCCCGGACACTGAGGTCCAGCTCCAAGGGCCTTCTGGCGGTTCTCTCACTGCAAGAGGCCAAGTTACAGGGAACCAGGCAGAGGGCCTTCTCGGCAGTGGCGCCCGCCCTGTGGAACGCCCTCCCATCAGATGTCAAAGCGATAAACATCTACTTGACATTCAGAAGACATCTGAAGGCAGCCCTGTTCAGGGAAGTTTTTAATATGTGACATTTTAGTGTATTTTTCATCTTTGTTGGAAGCCGCCCAGAGTGGCTGGGGAAACCCAGCCAGATGGGCGGGGTACAAATAATAAATTATTATTATTATTATTATTATTATTATTATTATTATTATTATTATTATTACTTTCAGGCCCTGATTCAATGGTGAATTGAAACCATCATAAAATGTGCTGCAAACCCCACCTGAATTTTGAAACCCCACCTCTTTTGAAATCAATCTGGTGCCTTCAAGGTATTCTTTTTGGCACCTGCTTAAAACATTTTTGTTTAGACAAGCCTACCCAGATGCTTAGAAAGTTGAGGTAATTTTTAATAAAGTTTAGCATTTTCACTTTTGTATGTTTTAAGGTTTGATTTTATTGTTTTTATCTTTTTGGAAACTGCTTTGAGGTCTTTATACCGTCAAGCAGTGTATAATTTTTTACGAAATAAATAGTTCTATCTGTGATATAAGGAGCTGCTATCACATAAGAAGTCACATAAACATTCCACTTTGGTTTTAAAAAGCTTTTACAGAAAATAGCAAGTCTCTCCACCAACAGGATCAAGTGCAGTTTCGTGGGCAAAAGTCCCTTTCCTTAGTATAGGGCTTCCAAACTGGGGGTATCATTTTATGTAGTATTGATGCAACTTCAACTGGATTCAGATTTGTGGTTCCCTACTTTTCTGTGTTGAGCAATCTCAGTCATGACGCTCTTGGAATACAACTTTGTTGCCATCTTGGTTTTCTTAGGTGTTATGACCTTGACAGACGTCTCAAGAAGTCTTATTGAAATAAGCCAAGATCTTGAGGTGTGAGCAGTCTGAGCCAAGCTATTTGAAAAGCTACTAGTTTATTTGAGCTCTACCCAATTTGGGGAAGAGGAAGAAAACATGTAACTCTTTTTGCTTCACTCATTGTTGTTTCATCTGGCCCAACCCAAGTAATACCTTGCCGCATAAATTTGCAATACGTTTATGTAAAGCTGTAGAGAAAAGAACATATGCCACCCAGCGGAGGAGGCAGAAAGTGTAGCAAAAACTTACCACCCATACTCATCATGCTACTCTCATTTGCATGTTGGGTAGAGTTGTACGCCCAGCCACACTTCGGGCAAGATGAGGAGAGGGCCTTCTTGATAGAGCAGACTGGACTGTCCTGGAACAGCAATGCAGGTGGGGTGCCCTTAGGAAGGAGGAAGGTCACTCGTTGCAGGAGATGATCCCCTGGAGATCACACAGAAGAAAGACTACCAGGAGTCATGCTGTGTCACCGAAGCTACAAAATTGACTCCATGCCTTACTTCAGACACTGATTATGGGCCAGAGGAGCTATGACAACAATTGCAGACCTCAGAACACACTGAGGTGGCTGTGCAACGTACAGTACAGAACAATTTCTGCCTCTCCCCAGAGGAGGAAGAGATGTGTGGTGGTGGTAGGAGACTCCATACTAAGGGGGAATGAGGCAGCAGTGTGTGAAGGTAACAGGACGTGTGCTGTCTTCCAGGTGCAATGATTCACAATATGACTCAGACATCCAAGCTGGATGATATTTCCTGAGTGGGAGGCCTGAACCAGAACCTAATGTAAGAAAAATATCTCATAGACTCTGAAACGAAGTCTGGGTGCAAACTCAAAGGTTACTTAAACATTGGATATAAATCTTAAGTTGAGATGCCTTTGCATTATCAATTGTTGAAAGGAAAATATGCAGCTTGGTCTTATATTTCTGTTGTCTGCTTGGTTTCTTCACACAGTTACTACCAAACTAAGTAAATTTTACTAAGTAGGGCTTCAAAGAGAGACATTTTGTTGTCTTTCATCAGAAAGGTGGTGGCATGAACTTTGCAAGTATGCTCACCAGGTGCCTACTCTGATGTCATTTTGACACTAGGCAAAGCCTTTTTTTATTTGTTCATGCTTTTTAATTCAATTTTATCATGGTTGAGTTTGTTCTTTTTATGCTGCTCATATTGATTTTACTGTTTTTAGTATATTTTATATGTTCCTAATTTGCAGGCTTTGAATTTGTTATACTGCATTTTGAAATTTTGCAAACTGTGCTTGGAATGCCATTACGTTGTAACCCTCTAAAATTGTGTGTGTGTGTGTGTGTGTGTATTCATGAGAGAAAGAGGAAGAAATTTTTTTACTGCCACATTTCCATGGTGAGGCTTTTCTGTAAATGCATCCTAACATGATCAATTTTTATATAATCAGGCATAAAGAATGATCCCAAACTGTTTCAGAATCTATCTACAAGGGGAAAGGGAACATTACCATGAAACCTTCACCACAGGAAAATGATAAGAAAAAGACATTGGACAGCATCCAAAGAAAAGAGATGCCTGTGTGACTGAGAACCATATGTGCAGCTAAAACCATAAGTTCCCAGTGATAGAACAGCTCAAAGATGTGCCAAGTAATCAGGAAACAGTAAGATAATGGACAAGAACCATGTGAGGCTCCCAGGATCCCTTGCAAAGGCAAGTCCTCAGGTGGTCATTAAGATCAGCCCATCAGATACTCTACTGAGTACAGAATTCCCTTTAATTACCCGCTGCCACCACCTACTGACTTTATATTTTTAACTCAGGTACATCTATTTCAAAATTGCAGTGTGATATATGTTTTCCGCCCAGAATCTACACAGACCACCATGCACACAGCAGGCTCAGCCCTTCTGTGAGGCAAAGTGAGGTCCTCAGACGGCAAATTCAGGGGGGCAGGAAGTGGCTAAGATGTTGTGCCGTGTGGTTTGTCCTGCAGCCCCGCAGGTAGCTTGCTGCCCTAGGGTGCAGTGGGGGACTTTGCTTCAACACCAGGACTGAAGTAAGATTCAACTACCAGCCTAGTCAGATTTTGCGCACCGAACAGTGAATGCAACATCATGTCCTTTGTCTTAGGCAGGAAAATGGCTTGGGCTGCTCCGGACACACAGTTAAACCATAAGCATCTATTGAGCTAAGGAATATGGGTGTTCACGTGATTTTTTTTCAGGAGAAAAAATAAATATGTATATTTTCCAGAAGTAGATAAATAAACACATGTCTCTAGCATCAGAGAACAAGTTTACTGGCTCTGGAAGATTGGGTGACTGGGGAATTTTCCAAATTAAGAAATGGTCTATGAAGCATTTCTTTTGAAAATATTATTGTCGCTAAGGCAGCGAAACAGCTAAAAGACCCCCCTCAATGAGGAGCATAAATATTAGTAGTTAGACTCATAGAATGTTAGATCTGAATCTTTAAAAAATATAAATAAATAAAAATTGTAGAATACAGAATATATCTAGAAAAAACCTAAACCTACCTGGCAAGGAAGACTTCTAGAAGATTTGTCAGCTGTGATGCCACTCTCTATTTCAATGAATTAAATTCATTATTCCAGCAGTACAAACTATATTTCATTTGGTAATCTATTTCAGTATTATGCCCCTCCCCCAGTTAAATCTACCTCAATAGCTGATTGCTCTTTTATCATTGCCTGTAGAAATATATGCAGATGTGCCAAAGATTCAGGAGTGACTTAAATCAAAGATGGCCAATAGGAAGTACTGCTGTATCAAAGAGTAACTGCATTCTAACAATGGTGGTGATCTTAACAGCTTGATTTGCCATCCTAATGCAGAGTGCAGTTATTCATCTGGCAATTGGACTGTTCTACAGCATCACATTCTGTAGCTGTAACTTTTCATCTTCCAGAATTTTAAATGCAAAGCTTATTTTTACCTTTCTGCATTGCTGTATAATTAAAAGAGAGATTATTCTTCTTGGTTAAAAAGAAACAAAACTATTTTAGAAAAGCAATTCATCAGAACATATAATAACCAGAATGAAAAGTGACAATCATTCATATTGTTCTGCTCTTTCCATAAATAGGGGTAGGGAGAATGGTTACTTTTAAGTTGACTGTAATGAAGGTGCATCCAAGATGGAATCCATAAATCTGAAAAGATGAGAGCAATCCAGTTTCTATACAGAAATATGGAGAAATGTTGATACAGTTTTGTGGTTTCTACACTAACATTGCAGGTCCAGTTATACCAATAATGGGGAACTTATGACCCTCTAGTTGTTGGTGGTCTCCAGGTCATGCCACTTCTGGCCAGCAAGGCCAATGATGAGGATTGATGGAAGTATTTAGAAGCATGGCATTTGCTGCCGCTGAGCCAGGTATTGTCCCTATAAGTTGAGACCATGTGGTGGCAAGTGTATAGACTATTTCCTGTGTTCTTGAATCACATGGCATCTCAGAATAGTTAACAAATTAGAGAGGCTGTGATGTGACATGCTTGTAACTGGTTGCTCCTATGTTCTTGTAAAGATTATGGATTTATAGCTCCTAAAATGTTTGCCCAGGTCTGTGTTAGTTTTATTTATGTACTGAATATCCTGGGCATTTACCTCCAATGATGTTTGATGCTTTAAAAAGCATACTCAACTTGCACAGCACTTAATGTTCTGCCATGGGAAGTAAAAATCTATTTATATCCTCTTCTTGCCAAGAGGTATTAAAAAAAAGTGGGGCATTACTTAAGTAGGGCTACTCAATCAGTCCTTATCTATTTTATGGTGTTTATCTCACTAAGGAATAATTGAACACATCAGAAGATGACAAAATGAGCTAATTTTATCAAATGGTTAGTTGCAAATTATTTTTTTAGACTTTCAGCCAAGCTTAATTTCTGTTTCATCCTAGAAAAAAACCCGGGAAATGTCTTTTTTATGACTTAACTATTGTAGCATTTGTACTGCAAATTACTTCGCAAGGTACAAGTGTTAGAGCATGATGAAAAATAGGTAGTATGAAGTTTTATCCTTTTTTCTTTTTAGAACATTAATATTGGAGCCATCAAGTTCACCTTACGAATTTATAGGAGTTAAAAGAAGCAATAGAGAAAAACGTAATCATGGCCCAATCTACAAACCAGCTAAGTAATTGAATTGCATGAGAACTAGTTTCAGGGCAAATAAATGGGCTTAAATACAAGTATATCAGCTTAAAACAACTCCAGGCACGCCTGGAAGAAGCGGACCATTTGGATCCCTTCCAGTCGGGATTCAGGCCTCATCATGGGACTGAAACTGCCTTGGTCGCACTGGTTGATGATCTCCGGCGGGCTAGGGACAAAGGTGAGAGCTGTTTCCTAGTTCTGCTGGATCTCTCAGCGGCGTTTGATACCATCGACCATAACATCCTTCTGAACCGTCTTGAGGGGCTGGGAGCTGGGGGCACTGTCATACAGTGGTTCCGCTCCTTCCTCCTGGGCCGTGTTCAGAAAGTGGTGGTGGGGGATGAGTGTTCAGACCCCTGGGCCCTCACTTGTGGGGTGCCTCAGGGCTCTGTCCTCTCCCCCATGCTTTTCAACATTTACATGCAGCCACTGGGAGAGATCATCAGGAGGTTTGGGCTGGGTGTTCATCAGTATGCGGATGATACCCAGCTCTACCTCTCTTTTAAATCAGAACCAGTGAAGGCAGTGAAGGTCCTGTGTGAGTGCCTGGAGGCGGTTGGAGGATGGATGGCGGCTAACAGATTGAGGTTGAATCCCGACAAGACAGAAGTACTGTTTTTGGGGGACAGGAGGCGGGCAGGTGTGGAGGATTCCCTGGTCCTGAATGGGGTAACTGTGCCCCTGAAGGACCAGGTGCGCAGCCTGGGAGTCATTTTGGACTCACAGCTGTCCATGGAGGCACAGGTCAAATCTGTATCCAGGGCAGCTGTTTACCAGCTCCATCTGGTACGTAGGCTGAGACCCTATCTGCCTGCGGACTGTCTCGCCAGAGTGGTACATGCTCTGGTTATCTCCCGCTTGGACTACTGCAATGCGCTCTACGTGGGGCTACCTTTGAAGGTGACCCGGAAACTACAACTAATCCAGAATGCGGCAGCTAGACTGGTGACTGGGTGCGGCCGCCGAGACCATATAACACCGGTCTTGAAAGACCTACATTGGCTCCCAGTAAGTTTCCGAGCACAATTCAAAGTGTTGGTGTTGACCTTTAAAGCCCTAAACGGCCTTGGTCCAGTATACCTGAAGGAGCGTCTCCACCCCCATCGTTCTGCCCGGACACTGAGGTCCAGCTCCGAGGGCCTTCTGGCGGTTCCCTCACTACGAGAGGTCAAGTTACAGGGAACCAGGCAGAGGGCCTTCTCGGTAGTGGCGCCCGTCCTGTGGAACGCCCTCCCATCAGATGTCAAAGTGATAAACAACTACCTGACATTCAGAAGACATCTGAAGGCAGCCCTGTTCAGGGAAGTTTTTAATATGTGACATTTTAGTGTATTTTTTATCTTTGTTGGAAGCCGCCCAGAGTGGCTGGGGAAACCCAGCCAGATGGGCGGGGTACAAATAATAAATTATTATTATTATTATTATAAAAGACTTGTAGGCTGAGTTGTTGATCATTAAATTTGATCAAGCAGGGGTTATAGGTCATGGGCAGAGCACATGTTTTGAATGCAAAAGGTCCCTGGCATTTCCAGGTAGATCTGCAAATATACCTTTCTGAAACCTTAAAGAGTCAATGCCAGTCAGTGTAGGCAGACAATGTTGAGCTTGGTGAACCAATGATCTGACTCAATATATTGTACCTTCCTATGTTCCATAATTCAGCAGTCATTATTTTAAGCTAGAGGCAGATCTACCAGAACTGACAGGTGGAAAGGACAGAGGGGTAGGCAGGGGTACACACATTCCCAGTACCTTTTCTCTCTCCCTCCTTCCAGCTTCCTATCCATCATTGTGTTTTTACGTGGAATGTATCTCAAATTCTGGCAGTGAAACAGCAACTGGATCTTCAGTGACATGTATCAAAAATGGACTTGTGTAAGGGAGAAACAGAGGTCCCCCACCTCCACAGCATAAACTATTGATGAAGGATAAAGGATTACTTTGGCAAGCAAAACAAATGGATATATCAGCAATTCACAAAACAAGAAAATAAACACTGTATTAGAAGCAATGGGCACAGTGGTTTGCTATTGTTTCTCTTTTAATATGCATTGTCTTTTAACTTGTGATATGTTTGACCCTGTCCTGGGTGCAGATAAAAGCCTGCAAAGTAAAGCACTCAGGCTTGGAACATAATTATGATTTCCTTCCAATTTTAAGGGCAAGAATGCCATAAAAAGTGAGCATACCACTGAGATTATAAATCATTTCTGAAACATAAAAATCAGTGAAGCTCTACAGGGAATGTTTACAAAAGTGTTCTATAAAGCAGGAATAGGGAGGTGGAACAAACAGATGAAGATTAAGTAGTTGCTAGCAACCAACTACACATGCAGGAAAATTGCAAAGTAATGGTGTCTGTCTTTTCTGCTGACAGGAGCAAGAAAACAGAGGCCTTTCCGTGTTAATTTGTTAAGAAAAGAGGATACACACAGTTTTAAATTTTCTGGGGGCATTTGCACCTAGCAGCTTCTTCTGCCTCCAGTTGTTTGCTGTAGCCCACATTCATGCCTATCAAAGTGTCCTCAGGAAAGACAGGTATATGCTTTTCAAGGGACATACCCCGCCTGCATTGTGGGAAGCCTACTATCAACCGAGGGAGATCCCATTATGGGCTGAATGAAGCAGTCTCCATCTCTGAGCTGCACTGATCAAAATCACTGTATCTGAACTTCTGAGTGAGTCATCATCATTTTGTGCTGTGATTGTGTGTCTCATCCCCTAATAAATATGCTTGCCAGAACTATAGAGCAAAATGGGGAGTTATGCTGGTGATTTTGCTGAATTGTTCCTCCCAATGAGTTCATTCAAGATCTGAACTACATTATGACATCTGCAGTGCCAATTGTGAGGGTAACATAATCACAGCAGAAGATGAGATGCCTTCAGCATATAGTGGCAATCAGTGCAGCATACAAATACGCCAGATAGCAATCTGTCATTTTTTACTAAACTACTGTATCATCTAAAACTTGTTGTGGCTGTGGTAGTTCTTCCTATAGTAGGGGGGAAACCTACCCGCATATATAACTTATTTAAATATAGGCAACACACATATAGAAAAGAACTAGTGTGTGAATCTGAATTCAACATGTCAGGGCTGGAGTCAGACGCACATCACCATGAAAGATGCACGACTAACATCAATTTTTTTTGCTGCTGCAACACAGTATTGAGTCCTGTTAAGCTTGTGGTCCATTAAGACTCCTAGATCCTTTTCACATGTACTACTGGCAATCCAGGTGTCCCCCATCATTTATTGGTGTAGTTTGTGACCCGTTCTCCAATTTGTTAAGGTCATCTTGAATGTCTTGTGGCATTAGCTACCCCTCCCAGTTTGGTGTCATCTGCAAATTTGATAAGGAATTGATCCCATCAATTTTGGTGTCATCTGCAAATTTGATAAGGAATTGATCCCCTCAATTCCTTCATCCAAGTTGTTTATAAAGACATTGAACAACAACGGGCTCAGGACAGAACCCTGCAGCACCCCACTTGTCACTGTTTTCCAGGATGATGAGGAACTGTTAATGCACACTCTTTTATTTCAGTTTAGTCAACCAACTACAAATCCACCTAACAATCACCTCATCCAGCCCACATTTTACCAGTTTTTCTACAAGAATATCATGGGGGACTTTTCCAAAAGACTTATTGAAATCCAGATACGCTATGCCCACAGCCTTCCACAGATCCACCAAGCTTGCAAGTCTATCAAAAAAGAAAATGAGATTTGTCTGTCATGACTTGTTTTTGAGAAACCCATGCTGGGTCTTAGTAATCACAGCATCCTTTTCTAAGTGCTCACAGACTGTTTAATTATCTTTTCTAGGACCTTTCCTGATATCGTCATCAAGCCAAGCAGTCAGTAGTTACCTGGCTCTTCTTTTTTTCTCCTTCTTGAAGATGGGGACATTTGCCCACCCCCAGTCTGCAAAAATTCTATAATAATTCTTAAAGATTATAGACAGAGGCTTCGGGATTACACCCGCAAGCTCCTTTAGTCCCCTTGGGTGAAGCTCATCAGATCCTGGAGATGCCTTCATTTAAAGTAGCTATGTGTTCCCTTACCACCTCTTTTCCTGTCTTGGGCTGCAGCTCCCTCCTTGCATCAGTTATTCTGTTTCATAAGGTTGGGCACTGCTTTCCTTTTGAGTAAAGACAGAGGCAAAGTAGATGTTGAACAGGTAAGGGACGCGGGTGGCGCTGTGGTCTAAACCACTGAGCCTCTTGGGCTTGCTGATCGGAAGGTCGCGGTTCGAATCCCCACAATGGGGTGAGTTTCCATTGCTCTGTCCCAGCTCCTGCCAACCTAGCAGTTCAAAAGCATGCCAGTGCAAGTAGATAAATAGGTACCGCTGTGGTGGGAAGGTAAACGGTGTTTCCATGTGCTCTGGCACTCGTCACGGTCCTCCGTGTACCAGTAGCGGTTTAGTCATGCTGGCCACATGACCCAGAAAACTGTCTGTGGACAAATGCCTGCTCCCTCGGCCTGAAAGCGAGATGAGTGCCGCAACCCTATAGTCGCCTTTGACTGGACTTAACTGTCCAGGGGTCCTTTACCTTTACCCTTTACTGATTTTGAACAGTTCCATCATCTCTCTGTCATCCAGTAGTATTTTTCCATCTTCTCCGCACAGAGGACCTACTACTTGTTCTTAATCTGAATGTAGCCAAAGAAACATTATTATTATTATTATTTGCCCCAGGATGAGAACGGAAATCGTGCCAGCGGCGCAGCAGCAGCAAGAGGCCCCATTAGCAAAGCACGCCTCTAGTTAAGAACAGTTTCAGGTTAAGAACGGACCTCCGGAATGAATTAAGTTTGTAACTGGAGGAACCACTGTATTATTAACCTCTCTTACAAGCCTTCACTCATTCTGAGCTTGAGCCTGTGTGAGACACATAAGGCTCTATAGGTCAAAAACAGAACTTTGAATTGAGCCTGGAAACTAATTGGTAGCGAATGCTGTGATGCCATGGTTGGTTTCATAGACTTCAACGATCTTGCCCTGGTCAGCAATCTGGCTGCTGAATTCTGCCCCAGATGCAGTTTTCAAACCACCTTGAACTGCTGCCCCACATACAGTGCATTGTAGTAATCTAGAACAGAGGTAATATCTGTGGTCAGGGGATAGCTGGTGGAGGGAGGAGCCTGACTTATCATGAATCTCTTTCTTACCGCCTCTATTACAGGCTGACATAATGATTGCTCTCAGGTGATGGTGAAATGGTTCTCTGAAGGTAGAAAGCTTGGCAGCTGTTGACCTTGACCTTCTAGAATAGTTGGGAGAGAACTAGTATATATCTTATGTGTTGCGTTATAATGTGTGTAAACCAAAGCAAATTAAAGGAGCTGGGTAGCTGGGGAGAGTGTGTTACCAAAACCATGAAGAATGGCTAAGTTGCAGTTGAGCAGGAGGAAAACAGAGTGTAGCAGAAAGTCCCATTTCAACATGGCTGTCAGTCGGAACCTCTCACAAATATGTGTGGCAACCCTGAGAAATATTAGAGAGCTAGACACCATGAAAGAACTGAGGTCACACTGGTTAACTTGCTTCCATTGCGTGATTCAAGGCCATGCTGAGTTGGCAATTGTAGGGAATTAGTCAGCTGTGATGCTCTGATGATTTGAGGCTGGGTAGAAAAGATAAGATTCCTGGGAGGCTGCCATGTGTCCATTGAGACTGCTCACTGCACCCTGAGTCTGAATAGCCCTTCTTTATTTTTTTAACAGGCAAGAGGAATAGTCAGCACCCTATTGTCCTCCTGGGTGGAAATAGGCTTTGAATACCACCATATGTGCCACTCGGTTGCCTCAGAGAGCAGAGTTTTTAAGCCTTCCCTTCCTATTCCACTGTGTTATTTTATCTTTTGGGATCCCCCTTCATGCAGAGCCTTTGGAACGGCTTTGCTTACTCGTCAGTCGCATTGTGTGTTCGGTTCCAGCGGGAGATACTGAAGGGCACTTCACAGCTTTTGTATGGATTGTTGGGGCATTTGCAGCCTGAAAATGCACTGTGGCCGCATTCACGTTGTGCATTTAAAGCACTATGATACCTGTTCCCCTCACACAGCGACAATTTCCAGAGTAGTTTAACCGTCAATCGCTCTTTCCAAGGGAATTCTGAGAATTGTAGCTCTGGGACAGGAATAGGGGTTGCCTAACAACTCTCAGTATCCTTAACAAACTCAAACTCTCAGAATTATTTTGTGGAAACCATGACTGCTTAAAGTGGTATCATAGTACTTTAAAGGTATGGTGTAGCTGTCACCTAAATCTACCAACTACAATCAAGTCAGATTTATATACTGATTCAGGCACGAGTAAAAAGACTAAGTTGATCCAAGCTCCCAAAATCAGTGTGCTGTTCAGAGATAGAGTACTACCAGAACTATCACAGGATGGCTGAGAGCTTTTTTTTTCAGTACAAGAAAGACATTCCCTCTTGGGCCACCTTCTAGTGTTTGGTGTGGCCATAGACAAGAGCAACAGATGACTCTTAGCTTTGTGGGTTACAATCCAGCCACGCAAAGTCAGAGTTTGCTTTCCACATATACATCTCTTCATCCTGGCAATTAGAGGTGCTACCACCTTTCAAGAACATTGTCACGGACCTGCTGGGTGCAGAGGAGTAGTGGGAGGCCTCAGCAGGTGACATCTGAGGTTCTGTTGTGTTTACAGATGTCCTCTCGTCACTTAGCTCCTGCAGAGCTGGCATTCCATAAAAACATCGGCAGAATGATCAACTTCATGAAAAACAAATCGTGTGTTTTATAAAGAAGGAATGGGAAAGTGTTGGAGAAAGCTGGAATAAATAGCCTGGAGAAAGCAGATGGTGTGGTGGCTGCGATGGCCCATCAGAAATGTATCATTTCAGCTGGAATACAAACAAAGATGTCTCAGTGTTCCTAATACTAATAAAAGGCAACTCTCATTTGAAAAAAAAAACACACCCATGCTTTATTGTTGTTTTCTCATGCTCCTTTGGTTTTATTTAACAATTACAAATGACCAAATTGTGTTAAATGAGCTTAGTCATATTACTAATATTTTGTTTAGTAACTGTAGCATTTAGCAGCTGGTGGGACAAAAGTCTAACGAAACAGTATTTTGCTCACAATTGGAATAATTAGCACAAAAATATGTAACCAAAACCTAAATATTTTTATGAGTTTGTGGGTACTAAAAGGTAAAGATAAAGGGACCCCTGACAGTTAAGTCCAGTCATGAACAACTCTGGGGTTGTGGCGCTCATCTCGCTTTACTGGCTGAGGAAGCCGATGTTTGTCCGCAGACAGTTTTTCTGGTTCATGTGGGCAGCATGACTAAGCTGCTTCTGGCACAACGGAACACTGACACCAGAGCAGCGCACGGAAACACCATTTACCTTCCCGCCGGAGCAGTACCTATTTATCTACTTGCAGTTCTGGCGTGCTTTCAAACTGCTAGGTTGGCGGGAGCTGGAACCGAACAAGGGAGCTCACCTCATCGCAGGGATTCAAATCGCCAACCTTCCGATTGGCAAGCCCTAGGCTCAGTGGTTTAGACCACAGCGCCACCCCTTCTAAATTCCTGGAACCAGTAAGTGTTAGAATTTAATAAATGTAATTAAAGGCTTCTAATTCCAAGAAATCGCCAGACCACTATAGCAAAAGTGTTAGAATCTAATTAAGGCTGTGTGCTAGACCGCTCTAATCCTTGGATCAATAAGTGTTGAGAGCTAATTAAGACAGACTAGTTTTCTGGTGAGATTATCATGTGAAGTGATGGATCATTAAGAAGACAAAGAACCAAAGAGTCAAGGTGTGAGATGGCAAATAGATGGGGTCCCTCCCTCAACAGATAAAGTTGGGGTTTAGAGAGCTGGAAGCAATGTAAGTTAAAAGCTTAGGATAGAGGCAGGAGAGTCAGAGCAACATTAGAGAGCAATGGTTGAGGTCTGTGGAATCCAAGGCTGGGCCTATCTATGGGAGAAGTGAACCCCCTTTGGGGTGTTGATGCTGTGAACTCCTCCATTGTAGACTCAGGTTGTATATGTGGGTAAATAAACCATATATCATAAAAAATAAAGTCTCTTCTGTGCCTCATTTCCAAAAGGAAACACAGACCCTGGATAAGCACCTAGAACCCCCAGAATCTAGCACCACTTGGAGATTGAGGTAGTGTTCAACAATACATTTACCTTATCAAAGGTAAATGTATTTACCTTGAAATCAAAGGCTTTCAGTTGTGAACAGGTTCCTTTAGGATCTGATATTTGTTATTTTACACTAGTCGTTTCTGAAATGTTAAAACAGGATATCCCATTGCAAACAAATTAATCAGGGGTTGGGAAGCCTTCTTTATTATTTAGTGGTTTTTTTATTATTAAATTGATACTCTTGGAAAAAGGAGGAGAGAACCCATAGGGCCACATATAAAGACCTGAGGCTCCCAGCTCTGTTGTAAAACAAAAATAACAATGCCTTTTGGTCAGACAGAGGGTCCAAGATCCTCACAGAAGACCACTAGGAACTTTCCAGGGTGTTTCAAGCCAAAGAAATTAACCACAGTGTTCACACATGAATGTTGTTCCCACTGCCTCTCATATTTGCTGTTGACTGCATACTCCTTAACCATGTACCAGTGGGATGGAATCTCCCAACTGGAGAGAAGAGGTGGCTTCTTCAGTGCTTGAAGATGGGGGAATGGCTCAGCAGTCCATCACTGGACAGAAGAATACTCACTCTTGCACAGCTTAACAGAGACGATAGCAGCTTGATGCCCACTTAGCCACACTGTGGAGAGCCAGGGGGAGAGGCAGCTCCCCCTTCCTCTGGTGTGACATAGCATCTGAACAGCTGGATTCTACCCAAGCAGAAATGTTCATTTTGCTCATTTGTGCAAATGATTTACTTGTGATAGCTCCACATTCTTTTAGAAATGATTAAATATTAAATCAAGGGGATCAATACCCATCATGGGACTACACTTGCCCTGTCTGAACTTTAATCTATTGCCTCAGAAAATGCTTAGGAAAGCAAGTAAACAAGCACACAGAAATCCACATCTCCTGAATGTCAGGAGGTTAATGCCACAGCTTTTATCCTCAAAGCAATTCACTATTATAAATGAACCATCTCAGTCCAGCCTGCATTTGGACCACTGCATTATATTTTGATTTTGAAGTTGCAATACCTGTCATTGTGGGGAATCTGGTCTGCATCTGTGCTAGTTTCTAAGGTTTAGCCAACTTGACACTGCTAGCTCCCATTTTTAAAAGTGCAAAACAGCATTTTGGGGGGCGAGTGAAATATACTCGGAGTCGAGTGTGAATTTCATGCTCTTTAATCAGCTCATAGTAGCAATGAATGAAACTTTCCCCAAAACGTCTAGCTATATATACATTATTTACACAATGGGCCCCTCGTGATTGACTAATTCCGGGCTGCTCCTGCAGGCCAATCAGGTCGCTGATTCACTTCCACCTGGAGCTGGATTGGGTGGCTTCTGCGGACCAATCAGACTGCTGCATTCTGGATCCTATTGTTCTAGGATTTGGCTCAGTACATAACAGCGAGCAATGCAGGCAGGTTCAGCTGCCCATTCCCTAGTCAACAACTAGAGCGAAGACCAAGTGTGGTGCAGTGGTTTGAGTGTTGAACTCAAATGGTTCAAATTCTTACTGGTTCAAATGCCTACTGCATCTTCCCAGTGCCTGGGTGTACCAAGTTCTAATTTCAACCTGCAGAAGCAAATATTCACAGATCTGCATAAAATGTTTTGTGCTAATGTATATGTGCAGATGCAAATTTAGTAGTATTAACTAAAATTTAAATAGAAATGCAATACCTGAAGGAACGTCTCCATCCCCATCATTCATCCTGAGGTCCAGCTCAGAGGGCCTTCTGGGGGTTCCCTCACTGCGAGAAGTGAAGTTACAGGAAACCAGGCAGAGGGCCTTCTCGGGAGTGGTGCCCGCCCTGTGGAACGCCCTCCCATCAGATGTCAAGGAAATAAACAACTATCTGACTTTTAGAAGACATCTGAAGGCAGCAGTGTTAAGGGAAGTTTTTAATGTTTGATGTTTTATTGTGCTTTTAATTATGTTAGGCCAGAGTGGCTGGGGCCACCCAGCCAGATGGGTGGGGTATAAATAATTATAATTGTAATTATTATTATTGCTTTTTTCTTTAAAAATGTTTAGGGGTACTCTAATTTTCCTGCTCGTATTGAAATACTGCCCCTCAATGAGGCCAAACTTAGATTCACAAAATGTTTTGGGGTATGCGTCTCCCCAGAAAAAAGCACTGATGATGATGATGATCATCATCATCACCATCATTATACACCTCACCATTGCAGGGCAGACCATGACTAGGTGCCAGGTGGGCCTGCCTGCTCATTCCTGGTTATTTCTCTTGATGGGCAATTTAAAGACCCCTTCTCACCTTTCTTGTGGGCCTTTATCTTTAAACAAGACTTGGACCAGGCAACCATTCAAATAGAGGATGCCTTTGAATAGAGTACTAACAGAGGAATGTTCTTTGTAAAGTAGAACATAAGGCGACCCTGCCCTGACTACATGTATTGCCTGTCTGCATATATAAATGACATCCCTCCCTCCCCCCCCCCAAAAAAAAAAATTCTGGGAACTATAGTTTTTTAAGGGTGCTGAGAAATATAGGTCTGTGTGAAGTAAACTGCTGTCCTCAGGATTCTTGGGGAGGCGGGCACAGATTTGCTTCAAATGTACGGTGCGTAGGCAGCCAATGTGAGCCGTATCCTGGCTATTCAGGCAACAAGAATTTCAGAGTTCAGTGGTAGCATTTCCATTCTCTAGACAGAAGATGGGAGAAAGGTGTGTGTAACAGATGTTTTGTAGCTCCTCCACACTCAACAGGGCAACATATTTCATTGTTTGTGTTTGGCACAAAATTACAGTACGTCTAGTAAAGCAGAGGCATATAGCTGTGCATCCAATATACTGCCTGTTCTCTGCTTCTGATACCCTGAGCTTGTCGCATGATAGGACAGATGGGAACCTTATTTAAATTTAGAAAGCGTGAATGCCACATGCTGAGCTAGACAGAACAATTGAGGCTGGTTTCCTTCACATGAATTTTATTTAATGCCGGATTCAATTTAGAAAACTTTCAGGATGGCACAAGCGCTTGATGGGAAATGCTCGGAAATACCTACATTTCTCAACAGAAGGAATACCCGGTGCCTGGCTTGTACTATTAAGACTGTGTGAAAATGTGGCCAGAGGAAATCACATTTCCCAAGGAGTTGTCCGAAAAGACATTAGCATTCTGTTATTTATTGGTGTCATTATGAAAGTCCTGCACCATCCCCAATGCGGGGAGGGGGGTGAATCTGTCATGGTTGCCAAGAAAAAAAAGGGGGCGGGAGGATTATCCTTGAAAGCAATCAAAGGATAGAATAGTTTTTACCAACTCGTCACTGAAGTTGCCATGGGCACCAGCTAAGAGGCTGGGTTTAAATGTCAGATTTCCCCTGCTTTGCTGTCCCTTTTTGCCATTCACCACTGTGGTATCATTTGATCGTTGTTTAGAATGCACCCAAATTCTGCTTTCTTTTTATGTCTGCTTCATTTCAGTTTCCTTTAATGCTTATTTCTGGAGGAAATAATTCTGTTTCTTAGCAAATGCGTATCATTCATCACATTTCCCTTTCATTATATATATATATATATATATATATATATATATATATATATATATAATAAAATGGGGAGAAGCATGGCAATACACTATTAAAGAGCCTTTGGAAACCATGGGCATATTAATATTTAGCCAGACCAACACCACCCCTATGCGCACACTTTTAAAAAAGGCCCTCTCTTTCCATTTAAAAGAATTGCGAAGATATGAGCTAAACATGCTAAGTGCTAAACAAGTGGAGGCGTTCCAGTGATCATTGCTCTGCCTCCATGTTTCAGAGCATATGGTAGATTTCACTATTGACTTGCTAAAATGCATTTTCTGCAGAGAAGGGAATAGAAAAAAGGAAGTGGCCTGTGCGTCTGCGGCAATATCTTGGCAGGGCGTGGGAAGCCAAATCCTCAACATTTCTGTCGGGTAGCTAAACGGCACATCAATTGAATTAATGTATCTGTTAAATCAGGATAAAAAGGTTAGACGAAACAGTTTGCAGAGAATACTTTCCCCCTCTTTGCTATCCCTCTCTCCTGCCTACCCACCCCCAATCCATTAGCTCTACTAAGCTGGCATGAGACGACTGGGACCCGTTTCAGTTTTGATTTGGGTGGGGAGGGAAGTCTAGTGTGCCTGTGTAGAAAAAACAAAAACAAAATCAAAAGAGAGCTCAGCTTGCTTAAAAGAAAGAAAAGAGATGGGGGAGGGAGAAATCTTGCATTTGTGTTTTCGGTTTTCTTGTTAATACCGTTACCATGTAAATGAACACTAATGGCCTATAAAGTGAACAGCCTATGAATGGGTGAGAAGTTCACACCTCCTTTGACACAATTGCTCCAGACTGTCTGGCTTCAGGCTGAGTAGGGCCACTGCACATTCATTTATGCCACTAAACACAATCTTCGCATGCGAACAAGTAAACTTCCTGGAGGAGCAAAACAATAGCTTGGCATTGCAGAGTTCGGCACTCGGATGCACACACAAAACGGCCGTATGATCTTCGCGGCTTTTCTTTCCTTCTTTCTTTTGGAAAACATAGGTGAAATCCAAAAAATCAAGTAAACATTAAAATGCAAGTGAATCCCATTCCAGCTCTGCTGGAACGACCTCATTTTGATATCATTTATTGGGATAAAAACTCCAGACTTTAGGGGCCCTCAGATTCAGTGCTGTTGGAATCCAAGGCTGTGACTATGGAAGAAGCAATGTGATGCTGAGAGCCCCTCCATCCTAGGCTCAGGTTGTATATGTGTGTAAATAAGCCATATATCCTAAATACACTGTCTTCACCGTGCCATGGCATCCATGGGCATCAAATTAGAGTATAGGATTGTCATTGGTGTTAAATGCTGGCTCCAATGAAACAAGCAGCCATTTCTTCCAACCATTTTCAAATTTCTTGTTATCATTAATCCATAGTCCACAAACCATTAGTCCATTAATCCATAATCTATATCATGAATCCATAATACATAGATTTCTGATCCTGCAACAGTATTGTTTACTATTTGTCATATGATTTGCTGTTTATTCTAAAACCTTTACCACAGTATAGCGGTCCCATTTTGCTGATCTTGTTTGAACATTAGCTCTGCAAGGTAGGTCACTTCATCAGCCTATTATAAAAATTGCTGAGACTCAGGGAGGAGATGTACAGCAGTGGGGAAAGGAAAGAAGGAGCTGAACCCAGCTACAAGTGAAGTTTCTATCCCCCAAACCATAGATCTGCATTTTGGCAGACATGCTGTGAAATGAGCACTTTAGACCACAAAAGTAAGAGGCTGCCACTTCCTATGCTGATCATATTATACTTATATAACAGGCAGAGAGGTACAAGAACAAGGACAAAGGAAAGGTAACCTAAACCAAAGGGAATAAACATGCCGAAAGATTTGTCTGTTCCATTCAGAGCTGCTTGATTGCATTTCACATCCGTATTTTTTCCTGTTGACAAGCAAAGCTTGAAAGTAATAAGTGCTGCATGAATTAAATACATCACACTTGACTGCCTGGATACTGGTGGAGCTTCAAGCCAATCTGGGTTCTATCAATGTGCCTCTATTGATTTCTGTACCTTGACAGAAAATGGCTGAAAAACAAATTATGGAGGGCGACTAATAAAAGTTAATTTTCCTGTTACATCTCTTTTTCATCCAGCTAAAATAATGCTGAACTTGTAAACAAGGTTTTGTACTTGTATCCTATCAGTAAAGTCAAAACACTTATCCTCATTTCCACAAAGAAAGCTGCTCAGGGTTCCGCCCCTGCCCCCATCAAAAGGACTTCAATGCCATCGAACTAGCATGCTGCTTTTGAACACTGGCCCCTAATGTATCTGTTTTGTTCCTTACAAATGATGCTGCAAAGATACCTTGGGGCATAGCCTTGTCATATTTTCTTGCTAGGTCATTTCACCCCAAGCTGAATCTCTCTGGTCAATGGGGGTGGGGCGGGGCGGGGGGAGAGGTTGTCTTAGCTCTGTAGTTTTGAAGCTGTGTTTCCAGAAAGCCTGGAGTTCTTTAACATCTGATCTGTTGCTCCTCAATAAGAAAAGCACTGAGCACTAACATGCTCCCCAACAGCTAGTCTGCCATTACTGACCTTCCCCCTGCATCACTATGAGGCACTCCTAACTCTTATTAGCATTCACATTCATAAGTCCCATTCACTTCAATGGGGCTTACTCCCGAGTTTGTGCAGGAATGGAGCCGTTGGTCTCTTTTAAATTCATCCACTTTATAGTCCTCTAAAGCAATTATTGTCCATATTTTAGCACATTATGTGGTTAGCACAGAATTATGCTGCTTAAATATCGCACACACTGGGTTCTTAGCTGCAAAGCGCTCTTCCAGTCTTAACTGGCTAATCTTCCCCATGAGATCAATTATGGCATTGTTAAAAATTGAAGCTGCTTTGTTCTGAATGGCTTGCAAGGTGGAAAGGTATGAAAGGTGAAGGGAAACCTTTGTTTATATACGCCTTATGTGCCAGTGCTTTAAGGTGTATAAATCAATGCCATTCACAACTTGTCATTGGAGAACTAAAAGAGAGGAGCTAAAGTGGTGGATTGCCAGTTTGTGTCGACTGGGACAAGAAGTTTCCTAACAAATGAAGTAGCCCTCGATTCAGCCCTGTTTCAGCTTCTACCTCTAGCAGTAGCTCGATGCTCATTGACCTTCCCATGGATGTTGTGGGGGCATCTGTGGTGGACATGGCCTCCCCATGGGCAGAGAGCCACCTCCACCCAGTCCTAAGTCCCTTCAGCCAGCAGATCTGGAGGCTAGGATTGCTCTGTTGTACAAAGTTGTGCAATATTTTTGTGGCACACAGAAGTCCTCTTCAGTTTGCAATATTTTCATAATGGGGAACTGAAAGCTGAAACATAAATATTCTAAAATATGCACACACACACTTCTGGATAGGGATGCTATTCCTTTAGAGAGTGCAAGAAGAAGCCGCCTCTCACTCTGTTTCAGACTACCCTGGAAAAAGGGTCAAGAATGTATGTTGTTTTCAGTGGCTCGGAGTTAGGGTTTTAGATATACATAGTGGTGGGAGACCTGGCTTGAAATGAAATTGTTATACTGCTCTGATTTATTATTTTAATTGTGAATCTTGAAGTTTATGTTAAGCACACACACAAACACATTGTATACCAGTTTGGAAAGAGGTTTGGATTTCGAAAGGCAACTTGGAAATGTTAAAAATAAAGTAGGAACACAGATAGATTCTATGCATGCCACCATTGTGCAACCTAGGACTTAACTAGAAAATAGGTTCTACACATAGATTGACTGAAGTTATAAATTGAATAGGCCTATTTGTTGGGTATTTAGACCAAAAGCACAGTTTCTGTCATTTGAATACATTCAATTTGTACTAACATTGTAAGAGCACTGTCACCACAGGCATCTGGTCAACCACGGTAGAAATAGGATGCTGAACTAGATGGGCCATTAGCCTGAACCATAACAACTCTTCTTACATTCTTATGTCAATTAAGAGTGCAATTATATTATGCAGCCTACTCGAAGGTAAGTCCAGCTGAATTTAATTGCATTTATAGATAAAGATCTGTAGGACTGCATCCTAAAACTTATCATGAAGCATAAATAATTTGTTGTTGTTGTTTAGTCATTTAGTCGGGTCCGACTCTTCGTTACCCTATGGACCAGAGCATGCAAGGCACTCCTGTCTTTCACTGACTCCCACAATTTATCATTCATGGATCATTGTCTTGTCATGGCGAAGGGCCTTGAATAACTCAGAGAAGCTATGAGCTATGCTGCGCAGGACCACCCAAGACGGACAGGTCATAGTGGAGAGTTTTGACTAAACGTGATCCACCTGGAGTAGGAACCTGCAAGCCACTCCAGTATCCCTGGCAAGAAAACTCCAAGGACAAAAACAACAGGCATAAATAATAAATAATAACAAATGGTGTTCCCAGCTTCTCCAAGCTAAATATACCCAGCTCTTTTAACTGTTCCTCATAAGACCCATTGAAATTAATGGTCATGAGTCACCTAAGGCTATTAATTTCAGTGGCTCTGAATAAAAGTTAGTTGTCTACAACTCTTTGTGTCCAGACCTCCCACCATCCTAGTCACTCTCAGTTGGATAATTCCACCTTGTCAATGTCACAGCTTAAATATGGTACTGAGCATTTAGCACTTCAGCCTTGTCCTGGGAAGGAAATAGAAGTTCTCAGTAGTGGCACCTGCCATGTGGAACACCCTCCCACCAGATGTCAAAGAGAACAACAACTACCAGACTTTTAGAAAACATCTGAAGGCAGCCCTGTTTAGAGAAGCTTTTATTGTATTTTAATATTCTGTTGAAAGCAACCCAGAGTGGCTGGAGAAACCTAGCCAGATGGGCGTGGTATAAATAATTTATTATTATTATTATTATTATTATTATTATTATTATTATTATTATTATCTTTTTTATTATTACTATTACCACCCATCTCTGAGGGGGCCTTTAGTAAGAACAATGCTAAGCATTTTCTCCAACACAGCTGCAGAAGTCCAATCTATACAGCAGAGAAGGCTTGTAATGAAACATAATGCAGTTGTGAGACAAGACATCACAGGACAATTTCCTGACAGGAAGAGTGAGATTTAATCACTCCGAGCTGCTTCTACAACTACTGCTAAGGCACGTTAGCTTCACCATGAGGGAGGGAGATGCCTGTCAAGATCGTAAGGAAACTGAATAGCTGCCAAGCTGTTGCCTATAGACAACAGATGATTCTCATACGCCATTTATTTTATTCCTGCACATTCTAATTTGGTGTGGTGTTGTCTTTGTGAACTTACGGGGCATTTCCACTCCAACAAAGGGACATCTAAAAATTGTTTTAATTAAAATGCCATGCATATGTGTAAGCCCACACCCACACACAAAGGCTTTTGCTCCTGCAAAAAGAATCCTCCTCTTCCAAATTTATTATAGCTGATGTTTGGTTTAACGCCCTACCAACAAAAAAAGGGGGGGCAGCCATTATTTTCTGAAGTGATAAAAGCTATGCAGTTTCTCATAGAGAAAACAGAATGTGTTTATACAGGAAAAACAGAATAAAGTATCTAATGATTTGCAATCAAGAAGAATCGTATCTCCTAGGTAACAATCATTGGCTCTTCTATAGAACCCACCCTGAGCAGAAAATTGAGGCAAGCCATTCATCATAAGAAATTGCCCCTTGCCCACCACTTATCTGTTTTCCAGTCACTGCTTTTCCTTGAATGTTAGCATTCTTGTCTGCCTGGTCATAAGAATTATTGCATTGCATTGCATTACACGAGACCTGTGAGGATCATGAAGTTTGTCTGTGGGTGTTGTCTTGTATTTGTGTACCATTATAAAACTACACTGATGTTTCTGAGTTGTGTTAATGTTCTGCTGGTTTGGCGTGCCTTGGGCTACTGAGAAAACAAATACAAAATATCTATATTGTTATGTGTATCTGCCAACCAGAGGAGGGAAGAGCCCTGCTCCTTTAATCAGAGGTTGGATGGCCATCTGTCATGTATGCTTTAGTTGAGATTCCTGCATTGCAGAGGGTTGCCTTCTAACTCCAGGATTCTATGATTCTATGATTCACTCTTCTCCCCAAATTGCATATAGTTAGCCTTCTTCTCTCTTTGTCCTGCACCCCTTGCTGAAAATCTGCCCATATAAATCAGTTCCCCCCTCCCAGCTTAACTGTGGGGGCATGGGGTGGGTGGGAGAAATTAAGAATGGAGTGTGCATTGGTGTGAGAAACGTGGGTAGTGGACAGTTTTTTCTCGGTCTCTCATTACACTAGAAGAGGAGGAGGAGGAGGAGGAGGAGGAGGAGGAGGAGGAGGAGGAGTTTGGACTTGATATCCCACCTTTCACTTCCCTTAAGGAGTCTCAAAGCGGCTAACAATCTCCTTTCCCCTCCACCCCCACAACAAACACTCTGTGAGGTGAGTGGGGCTGAGAGACTTCAGAGAAGTGTGACTGGCCCAAGGTGGAAGCTGCATGTGGAAGAGCAGGGACACGAACCCAGTTCCCCAGATTACGAGACTACCGCTCTTAACCACTCACCACACTGGCTCTAGAACTCAGTGACATCCAGTGAAAGTGAATGTTCGGAATATTCGGGACAGAAAAAAGAAATTATACCTCACACAGTTGAACTCCGGAATTTGCTCCCACAAGAAGTAATGAAGGGCACCAAGTTGGATGGCTTTAAAAGAGGATTAGACAAATTCATGGAGGAGAGGGGGAATCAATAGCTACTAGCCCCAAATGGCTATGTTCTTCATCTGCTATCAGAGGCAATAGACCCTCAAATACCAGTTGATGGGAGTTGCAGGTGAGGAGGGTGTGGTTGTGCTCTAGTCCTGCTTGAAGGCTTCCCACAGGAATCTGGTCTGCCCCCCCCCCCCCGTGACAACAGGTTCCTGAGCTAGAAGAGCCATTGGCCTGATCCAGCAGCCTCTTCTTGTACTCTTGAAAGAAGTGAGCAGAAGAGGAAAGGTTTGAATGAATGGGAAGGCATATGTTTGTGTGTGATGGGGTGGAATGGCTAGATGAGAGTGAATGAGTCTTAGATATGTGGATGAATTTGTGTGAATGGGATGTTTGTGGATAAATATAAATGGCTGGGCAGAATAATGTGGATGAATGTTGAGTGTGTGGATGGGATATGTAGAGTGGTACCTCGGGTTACAGATGCTTCAGGTTACAGACGCTTCAGGTTACAGACTCCGCTAACGCAGGAATAGTACCTCGGGTTAAGAACTTTGCTTCAGGATGAAAACAGAAGTCGTGCAGTGGTGGCATGGCAGCAGCGGGCGGCCCCATTAGCTAAAGTGGTACCTCAGGTTAAGAACAGTTTCAGGTTAAGAACAGACCTCCAGAACGAATTGCATTCTTAACCCGAGGTACCACTGTATGTATATATGTAACCTTGGCTTCATCCACTACTATTATTTTATTATTATTTATTGATTTGTATACTAGCCTTCATCCGTAGATTTAGCAGCGGCTCACAGCATAAAATATAAAAACCATAAAATACATATTAAAATTAAGAATAACAGCAAACCAACAATTCCCCCTGCCTGCCCGCAACACATTTAAAAGGGCATCGGATGTTAATCAGCCAAAGGCCTGGTTAAAGAGAAATGTTTTCGCCTGATGCTTAAATATATGTAATGAAGGTGCCGGGTGAGCGTCTCCAGGGAGTGCATTCCACAAATGGGGAGCCACTGCCGAAAAGGCCCATTCTCATGTTGCCACCCTCTGGGTGGCTCATGGAGGAGGTACATGAAGAAGGGTCTCAGAGAATGATCTCAGGGTCTGGATAGGTTCATATGAAAAGAGGCAGTCGTTGAGGTATTGTAGTCCTGAGCCAACTACTGTCATGCGGTTCCTGAAAAGTTACCCATGAGGAAATGCATCTGGACCCAATGCAGCTCTCTTACTTTCAAAAGGTTTGCCTCCCATACCCCGTACAATCATTCCGGTTTTGTGACCAGCTGTTTCCCTGAGTTTCCACCATATGACCATCTGTTCCTCAGATTCTCATGCTGGTAATAAAGATTTTGCCCCAGTAACAATGTGTATGACAATGTATGGAAGGAAAAACAAAGCAAAGTGCCCCCTGGTGGCATATAAGGATAAAAATTCACATCCACATTAACAGACAGATGGAAATGATAATCTTCATCACACTATACAAGGTCAATGGGGACCACAGCAGGATACTACGCATCCACACATCCATCAGTGTATCTTCACACAGATGTACATTTGAGCTCCTTTGAACTGCTAGCACATCTGCAAAGCTAAGCAGGGTCCCATCAAATTCTACAATTCTACGATTCTATGTATGTAAGTCAACTCCACCCAGAATAGCGTCCGGCATCAGCCTAAATGCATAGACTTCGGGGCTGCACCTTTTATTCGCATTAAAACAAAACCTACTGGATAATCAATTGTTTCTCGGTAAGTCAGCATATTCTAACACATTCAATCAGCACAGGGTAAGTTTCAGTGATATACACTTTTTATGGATGTTGACAGGTTAGAAATATTAACGGACTAACAAGAGAGTCAGCGCACTACTGAATAACCAGGTGATTTGGGGGATGGTGTGGAATCAATGGAGAAATTGACCTTTTTTAATGGAAAAAGAGGATTACATCATTTCAGTGATTGCACCTTTAAGACATATCTACAAGCTGGTTCACAGCCTTTCCTGAATGAGGATCATTTCCACATTGTGTGGAATAAGTGGTGCATGCCCCCCGCACTCCACATATAACCTGTTCTACATTTACGCCTGCATGCACAAATGCCTAATGTGTTGATCTTCCCTCTCAAAAGAGGAAGAAAGCAAGCCTTTGTAGATATGAACACAGTGTCTGCAGTTTACACACAACCACTACCACCACAGGGAGACAATTCTCACCAGGGTGAGTGTGTGAACCAGTCCTCTCTGGAAAATGGGATTTATAAATAATATAACGAAGTGTCTTCTTCAGCATCTTAATCATGTTTTATTATGACAGTAGCTTTTGAGGAGGACTGCCCAGTCTATCAGGTGCATTGTTCCTTTGTTATTTGTGGTGCAACAGATAACATGACTACCTTTCTGGAAACAAATATAATAGTTTGTGAATATTTGCTTTTGATATTAAAATGTGAGACATAAGGATGAACAAGGTGGTTTGGTTTGGTTTGGTTTGGTTTGGTTTGGTTTGGTTTGGTTTGGTTTGGTTTGGTTTCAGTGCTGATGTGAAGGGTCAGTTTCATTTTAAAAATCAGCTTCTACCTGATAGTAACCCAGTGTTTTCTGGAAATAAAGACTAACCTAAAGAGGTCTTACGTTTTGAGACGGAGGGCATATGCCCTATGGCAGGATGGCATTTCTCTTACTTGGCTTCTCCATTTGGAAATGGGAACACTATTTCCCCAGTTCTTAGCAGAGGATTATAGAGGGCTGGTTGTTTTTTTCAGTGCCTTGAACTTGGCAGATGTTCTGAAAAGTGCTAAACGTTATCAGAAGGTTTTACACAATCTGCAGAGTCTCCATTGTGCAGTGTGTGAGAGAAGTAATGGGTAATTGGGTCCCTTCTTAGCATCATTAGATAAGAAATTTTTCACTTCAGTTCATCAGATGAAAGATTAAGGGTTCTTGTTACACCAAGGGAATAAAAAATGTATAGGGTAGAGGAAGTGAATAATAGACAACGTAAAGCTGTCATTGTCAACTAAAACCTGTTACCATACACAAAGATGTTCCTAACTGTGCAACACATTCCCCTCTTTTTATAGTTAAACTTCCAGTTCAACAGACAGTGAAACATTGTTTTATGTCACACAATAGAGTATAAACTGGCCCATTAATTGTCGCACCAATTTACAGCAGACTGTGTTGTGAGTCTCCACATCTATTGTCTCTACCCTAACGCTTCCATAACTCACTGCAAAGACTGTGGAAAGTCATCTGTGTGTCCAGGCTGATTCTCTTAATGCGTCTCTCTCTCAGTACCGTCCTCTGGATTACACAGGCTTGAGTGCACCTGATGGGTATGGGAGTTCCACCCCCCCCCCCCCAACTGTTTTCTGTCTGTGACCAGCATAGCATATATTGATGCTGAATTTGGCAAACAACTCTCCTTGACTATGTCAGTCCCCCTCAGTGTTTATTTTGGGGAAATCCTTGATATTTTCAGATGTTCGCGTACTTCTAAATCATATTCCTGTGGTGTGGGGATTAACAAATGGATAACGAAAGTGGATCCTACAAAGCCTTATGATTGCGAAGAGACTTATACTTCACGGCTGGAAGGATAAACACCCACTTTTCAGCAATCTGAAGAGCTCCTTGCTCTTTCTATATTTGAACAATTCTATGTATATCTTAGAATTGTCAGCCCCATTTGGATAGCATTTGGACATATGGACTGCATGAACATATATATCTTTAATTCTGGATTGATCTTTAATTCTGGGTTATCTTTATTGCAAAGTGAGCTGACAGTGTTTCTTTTTTTTCCTTTTGTTGCAATTATAAAAATAGATCTGTTTGAAAGGAAGACTTCCACAGGGAGATGTAATCATGGATCTTCCATATTATATATGGTTTGGCCCTGCTGAAATGAAAGCCATGGATCTTTTTGCAACCCCTTTTGGCCATGAAAAACCATCGTCTGAAATCCCTGTATTTACATTATAAATCCTAAGATAATGGGCTTTCCCCCGAATCCTATAGAAAAAAATGCCTACCAAGCCAGTAATTTCTGTTTTCTCCTGAGCAAGGACAAAATGGTATGCTAAGACACTCTGGTACTATTCCTATCACACACACACACACAAAATTAATGGGTAAGCATTTAATGCCCACACCATAAAAATTGTCCATTCTATTTATGTTGATCAACTTTCACCAGACAAGAACAATGCCTGAGTTCCAGACAGCAAGCATTTAATTACTGCACGTAAGGAAATAGTCAAAAGGATATTGACATACTTTCTCAATGGAATGGGCACCCATGGTCAATTACCACTGTCTCACAAGACCTCCATGGAGAGCTATAAACTGAATTTTAAGTTGTCCAGTTTGTTTATGGAACATGCAATATATTCAAGAATGCCTTAGTCCACTGTGGTATCAGAAAATCCCTTTTCTCCCCTTCACGTTGGTGACAGACACTCTTTAATTTTTATTTTTATTTTATCGCATTCATATCTCTCCTTTTCTCCAAGTTCAAGATGGTGTACATAGTTCTCCTCACACAACAACCCTGTGAGGTAGGTTTGGCTGAGATTCAATGGCTGGCCCAAGTCAGTGGCTGGCCCAAGGTCACCCAGTGAGCTTCAAGGCTGTGTAGAGATCTGAACCCTGGTCTCCCATGCTCTTGTCTGACATTCTAACTACTATACCACACCAGCTGTAAAGCTCTCTCAATGTTAAGAAGAAGGAAATATCCAACTCTCAGTTTTTCTTTGAGTTAATTTAATGTGCTGTTCTCTCAGGCAACATGTTCTTGGCAGAATAATGGTGTATTAGCGGCGGATTTATTCTGCACTTTAAGATTTTCCTCAATACTTTCCCCATGCTACCACAGAATGACTGTCCAGAGAGGCTCTCACACAACAAAGCAGGACAAAATAAAACAAGTTGGTGGGGAAAAAAGTGACAGGATTTCAGCAGGAAGTTACAGCATATGCACTAATTAGGAATGAAGCAGAGTGACTGGGCCCCAAAACATTTGCAGGTGCATCCGTTCTATCACACATTCATTATGATTTGTATCTGGGTGGTCACACATGATATCAATTTTGATATCATTAAATCATAATGAAAGAGCACAAACCATAATGAATGTGTGATAGAACGGATGTCTGGAGGGGCCATCGGTGTACTGGACTACCAACAAAGATGTGAAAGGGAAGATGATGTTAAAGATGATTTAGGGGAAGAAAGTAGCATGTTTCTGTGGTGGGAAGAAGAAGAAGAAGAAGAAGAAGAAGAAGAAGAAGAAGAAGAAGAAGAAGAAGAAGAAGAAGAAGAAGAAGAAGAATTTATTATTTGTACCCCGCCCATCTGGCTGGGCCTCCCCAGCCACTCTGGACAGCTTCCAACAAAGATAAAAAATACATTAAAATGTCACACATTAAAAACTTCCCTAAACAGGGCTGCCTTCAGATGTCTTCTAAAAGTCTGGTAGTTGTTTTACTCTTTGACATCTGGTGGGAGGGCGTTCCACAGGGAGGGTGCCACCCCAAGGATCACCTAGTCTAATCCCCTGTAGGCATGAATCTCAACCAGATGACAGGTGGCTATCCAACCTTTGCTTAAAAACATCCAAGGAAGAAGAATCTGCCACCTTTGACGGGAGCCTGTTCCACTGTCCAACTGCTTTTACTGTCAGAAAGTTCTGAAGCCTTTGGGGTTAAAGACATGCTTTCAATAAAATGAAATATATATAGGGCTTACTCCCAAGTAAGTGGGATTGACGCCTTGGTTTCACTCTTCTCACACAGTGTGGCGGAGCAAGGTGTAAAATAGCTGATCCATGAGGGGGAGACACCTCCCACAAGCAGAAGCCAGCTCAATGGAATAAAAGTCTATTCGAACTAATAAGCATATAAAAATAACGGGAAGCCACAGATATGCTTGCACTGGCTTCAGCAGAGGACTGCAATTTTACCCCGAATGACTGATGGAAAGAGAGATTAATTTCTTATGTTCAGGCATGCAGGAGTGAGTTTCCTAATTATTGCTTTGAGTTCACCCATTGTGATTTTTTTATATGAATAGAGAAATAATTGAGAATAATAGTGGCCTCAAGCTCAGCCCTGCTTATAAATGTATTCATTTCATACTCCCAGCTTAGAGATGAGCAATCATTTCTTTTTGTACTCTGACAAAGCTTTTCTCCCACCCCATTTTCCATCTATAGAACAATTTTTATTTTTTTTACTATGATAATCTAGAAGTCATCTCTGCATTAATGTAATTCATTTGCAGATGTTATCACATAGCACACTCCACACAGGGGCAGGCGTACATTAAAAGGAAGCAAAATTGAGTAGTTGTGTCAGGAATACAGGATCTGTTCTTTTCTACCAGCTTCATTTCCCAAGGAAAACAAAACAGAATTTTTAAAAAGTGAATTAAAGGTACACAAAAAATGCCATCTTTCTTTTTTAATGTTTGAAAGAAATTCATGGGGATTCTGTGAAATATTCATATTATTATTAGTGATCAGCCAAGGGCTGTCCCTTATTTCTGAAGATCTACAGAAGGAGTGGTAAGGGTGTTGATGCTGTTGTTGTTGCGATCTTCTGGTATTCTCACTTAGAAAAATTACCCAATGGGAAAATTACTCAATGAATCAAATAAGAGTATAACGTAAACACAACAAAACACACTAATATATGATAGTTCAGAGATGAAAAACCTGTATTCCATGAAGCTTATATTGGCAATGAAGAAAATATCCTTCTGAACCTAGTTTGCTCAGTGGTTAGAGTGTGGTGCTGATAACACCAAGGTTGCAGGTTCAATCCCTGTATGGGACAGCTACATATTCCTGCATTGCAGGGGCTTGGCCTAGATGATTCTCAGGGTCCCTTCCAACTCTACAGTTCTAAAATTTGTGAGCTGAGATAGCTCAGTTGGTAGTGCATGAGATTCTCAATTCAAGTTCGTGGGTTTGAGCTCCACGTTGGGCAAAAGATTCCTGCATTGCAGAGAGCTGGACCAGACAGTCCTCATGCTCTCTTCAAACTCTACAATTCAGTAATTCTATGAAATAGTCAACCTCTGATTTTTATATGGTTTTTGCTGAATGGTTTTATGTATGATTGTTGCAAAGCACTCCATTTTCTTAAATGAATGATGATATCTATATCTATATATAATAAACTTTTAGCCCACAGGACATTTCTTAATTACAGTTCTTACCATTCCTGACCTTTGGCCATGCTAGTTGATGAAAACTACCCGTGAGAGACAATTCTGTTTTTTTGTTTTTTTTAAACAGATATTTATTAGAATTTTACAGAATGTAAAAAGAAAAAAAAATACAAAATAAAAATAGATAAAAAACAATTCCATCATTCCATCACTTTCTTTCATTTGCTTATTTCCCGGACCTCCTCGCACCTCCCTTTTTGTATTCCAGTTCAATTTGTTAGTTCAGCAAATCCTTCCCCTCTTTGTTTATCCTAATCCTTGATCTTGAAATAATGTGTAACATTAACTTTTAACTGTTAATACCCAGTTTTTTTCATACTCCTTATAGCGTTATAGATAAAAACCACATAAGTTTCATCCAACATCATTTTACATTCATTACTTTTACAATATTTCTGTAAGTAATCTTTAAATTTCTTCCAATCTTCTTCCACCGACTCTTCTCCCTGGTCTCGGTTTCTGCCAGTCATTTCTGCCAGTTCCATGTAGTCCATCACCTTCATCTGCCATTCTTCCAGAGTGGGTAGATCTTGTGTCTTCCAATACTTTGCAATAAGTATTCTTGCTCGTGAGAGACAATTCTGAGCAATTTCCAATCATCATCATCAACGCAAATATTAGAACAAAAATGCACTCAAAATCTAATCAATACAATAAACCAGTTGGGCAGACAAATTAGATCCCTGGGAGATCTGAGGCCTGGGAGAAATTGTGGGTTTCAACTAAGCAACAGAAGTACCATCAATTATGCCGCAATCTGCACTTCTATGGGGAGGGAGTTCCAGAGCTGGAGTGCAGTCACCAAAAAGCTCTGTATCACATCTCAACACAGCAAACAACTGTCTCTGGTGAAACTCTAAGCAAAGTCCCCTCTCAGAGTCTGGATATGGAATATCCTCCGTCAAATTATTTCATACTACGGAATAATAAACAGCTTCAGAGCCTCTCTGCTTAAGCATAAAGCATCAAGTACAGGACAAAATGTTGCAGTGCATCCTCTTCCTAAAATGTTGGCTCTTGGTCAGGATACCAGCCAGCCATTCCTTCTAAGCAGGGCATTCCACACATCCCTCTAGTTCTATGCTTCTTCTCCAGCTGTCAATTTTGTGACTACTGAGCATATCCTGTCCTAATTGGGTTGTTTTAGGAAAGTTGCATATGTGTGTGTGTACTTCTGCAAATCTCAACATGCTGATTCCTCTCTTCCTCTTCCTCCTCCCTTCCTCCTGGTGATGCTTACCAGCAGAGTTTGACATTAGCAGGAGAGATGCCTACTATTTTCACTGCAACAGCAAAAAAACCCCAAAAAAACCCCAAATGATAAGATCAAGCTGCCTCATCAAATGGTCACTGCAGATTTCTCTGCTTGAGTGACCTGCTAGAGTTGCATCTCTGTTATAAATCAATATGATTTTATTTTATCTCAGAAAATCTTTCCAGGTAAAGTGATGCTTGCACCTCGTACCAAATCATTTTCATTCTCTCATCCCTTCAGTCAAGAAAGCTAAATACCCCTCTCAAAGAAGCTGTCTTGGTGAGTTTTCCAAGCAGGTGGAACAAGGAGGCTGGATATATAAGACAATTTAAAATAATTCTTCATCACTAGGCTACACCAGGTATACCTATCATTGCCTTTGATCTGGTTAATCTTGTATTCTGAATGATAGACGGTGAGAATCATTAGGTTATCCAACTAATTTTCCCTTCATGTGTCCCAAAAGAGACAAGAATCAGATTTTGATCCCAGGTTGCACAATATAAATCTAGAGTAAAGCCACTGAAATCAATGAAGTTTATTACTTTGCTTTATTTTACCACCCCTTACACTTTCTCTCTCTTTCTTGTTCTCGCTCTCTCTCTTTCCCTGATACATACACCACATTTCTTTTTATAGATATTGCTTTAGGAATAAAAATACTAGCTTTGCACACCTGATGGAAAGACATTCCCCTTAAACCTACCGGTAGTTGAAATGAAGCAATTCATTGTTTGGTTGAGGGTGGGCAAAAACTACAAAAACATCTGCTCTGGAGCATAAGAAAAAGCAAAATTAAGCTTTTCACTCTTTAAATCAGTTTTTCTTTCTTTGCATGAGAATGAAGCCTTGGCTTGGTGTGTTGTAAATGCACATTCATTATACAAGAACAGAATTCAGCGCTGGTTTCCTTTTGTGGCTGGCATTTCTCATATAAGCATGTCAGTTCTATAGAAGCCCTGATGGGGAAAAAACATTTTGGATCAAGATCGAGCTAAGCTCATTTTTCTGGTTCTTTAAATCATGAGGTTAAGATTCTTATTACTCTGCTCATGTGCACAAGAGACAGCACTGAGAGAGAAACAAGAATCTTAAAGATAGGGAAAATAGGAGTGTGTTTTAAATGATTGGATCCAAAGCCATTGTCATGAGGGTGGTAAACGTGCTCCCTGCCCACAGTGATGGGGAAAATCATCTTGTGTGTTTAGACCTTTTAACCTCCCCCTTAAATAAATTCAGACATGACTCAAATTTTGGTTTGGTTTTGGGCAGAATTTATTGATTACATCAAGTGAGTGGTTGCATGGGCTCTGGTTCGACTAGTTCCCTGCACCATGGCAGGGAGCACTGACCCAGGGCACCAGCATAGGTCAGCCTAGGATGAACACCTGGAACAGCGGAAAGCTGGGGCCAGGCTAGACCACCATCCAGATGTCCTCCTGGACTCGCACAGGTACAACCCCTCTCAGGGTTGACCAAACCATTTTGAGTCCCTGGATTCCTTTAACGGAATAACCTTCACATAGGGATGGCGAGAGTGTTCTCCCATCCCTATCACCTGAACCAGAGCCTATCCGCAACCTTACAAGTTGTGACGATTTGCTGTGCGGCAGGCGAAACCCAAATGGCAACAGCCAATCAGCCAAGTGGGGGAAATTCCTGCTGTGCCCCTGTCCCAACGACAGATGACACACGACGGTATAGCAAGGTCAAGCGGAAGAGGTAGGCGGGTGTTCCGATGCACTGGCCCAAAGAGGAAGCTCAGGGACACGTCTCTCGATCCGTTTGGCTAGCATCCCATTGGCCTGATTAAACCCAGCATTGAGGGACCTACCAATAGGGTGTTGTGGCTATCCAATCATACACACCCGCAACACAGGGCTTGGTTGCCAGGTTGCACCACAACACGTGCCCTCTTTGATGGAGGACATAATTTCCCATACACTTCAGCAATTCAGACTGGTAGGGTTGCTTATGGGTATATGGTTCAGTTTTCATTCTGCCTTGGATCTCACCCATTGGGTTCACCATCTCCATCTGAAGAGACCAAGGAGAGGTGCGGTGTTTCTTCATAGATCAATGCCGAATGTGATCTCACCTGGATGGGATCTCTCTCTCTCTCTCTCTCTCTCACACACACACACACACACACACACACACACCTGTGTGGGATGTAATCCACTGGGAGCAGTCAGATACAACATTCCTTGTTTTGTTAAAGTGGGCATGCAAGGGAATGTTTGGTCCAGCCAGTCAAAACTTCCTGTTCCTCCTGGCCTGGAGCATCCCTCCTTGCATGTGACTAGTGGGTAGGTGTGACCTCTCCAGACCTGGTAAAAGGACAAGGGGTGCTGCCACTCTCTCCTTTCCATCTTCTTTTCATCCTGTGAACTGCTGGACTGCTAGTCTGCAGTCACTAGGTACATCTCCCTTATGGCGTAAACCTGTTTGTATATGTTTGAAACTTTAAGCCTAAAGCCTGCCTTCAGGGATCACACTGTGCTCTGCCTGATCGTGAGTAAACTTTCTTTTTATTGCTTATGAATAAGACTGTGGTGTCTTTATTCTTTTAGGAGGGGTTTAAAAGGGCATCTTACCAAGAAAACATGGACAAGCCAGATTGAATTGTGTATTGTCTTAAGAAACTCACATGAGTTTGCAACCAGTTTTCTGCTGTGTAAAGGGGTATGCACTCTGCTATGTAAAGTTAGGAAGGATATTAATAAACAATATATCCTCTCCTACCACCCTGAACATTCCCACATTCTGGGAAGGGAAAACCATGACAGACTGCAATCACCACCCACCCCAGAGACCATTCAAGATCCATCACCATTCCATGTTTTCCTTCCTCTCACACATCTTTGGATCCAATCCATTACAGCTGCAATCCTATAGGAGTAAAACCCATTGAACTCACTGACCAACTTCTGAGCAGACATGTAGAGCATGGGGCAGCAAATCTCTTCTCCCCACCCCCAAAATCAAAATGTTCAGTGTTTTACTCTTTACTTTTTGTAGCACTTCATGTGTATCTATTAAAACCATACAAAACTCTATAATTATTCTTAACACTTTTGTGTAGGTAAATTTAACAGCTTTGTTCAAAGGCCAGCACATAATTACGAAAATAATCCCTCAGATTAAACCATTTCACCTCTAACAATAAACCTCATTAGCTTTACCTATTAATCCATACTGTTAATACCTCCGTGGATCGACTTGTTATATGGGATTTACTCTGCTAATAACCTTTGTTAAGCCTCTTAACTTACTTGTTGTGAACTGTGGTCTTGAACTATGGTCAAATAGAACAGTCTCCTTAAATTTCACGAAGCCTGGCCATAACGAGGCCACCAATCAATGCACATTTATCAATCTTTAGATTTGCTCACATATGCAAAATGGCTACAGTCTGTGAGGTGGATTATGTGCAATGCTTGCATAAATGTTTGCAGGATAATGTCCTCAAGTTGAGTGTAAAAATTGTTTTCAATTTCTGCATAGCTTGGCTGCAAAAAGAAGTAGGCATAGATATAGGAAGAGGCCTTGTGCCAGCCAGTCCAACCATTGGTCCATATAATTTAGCATCGTCTACACTGATTAATGGAAGCTCTCCGCAGTTAGATAGAGACTTTTTTGCAGCCCCATGTGGAGAGGTCAAGGACTGAATTTGGGACCTTTTATGGGATGCGGGTGGCGCTGTGGGTTAAACCACAGAGCCTAGGACTCGCCGATCAGACGGTCGGCGGTTCGAATCCCTGCAATGGGGTGAGCTCCCGTTGCTCGGTCCCTGCTCCTGCCAACCTAGCAGTTCAAAAGCACATCAAAGTGCAAGTAGATAAATAGGTACCGCTCCGGCGGGAAGTTAAACGGCGTTTCCGTGCACTGCTCTGGTTCGCCAGAAGTGGCTTAGTCATGCTGGCCACATGACCCAGAAGCTGTACGCCAGCTCCCTCGGTCAATAAAGCAAGATGAGCGCCGTAACCCCAGAGTCGGTCACGACTGGACCTAATAGTCAGGGGTCCCTTTACCTTTATGGGACTATCTCCTTAGAGCATATGAAAATAGTTCTTGAATCCACACGGAATTAAAGCTGTTGGCACAGGTCAGAAATCCAGCGCAGCCACGGAAGCTCTTGAAAAGGTTTCTTCAGTGTTGCTCTCTCCCATTCACTTTAATAAGGTGCTATTGACTTATGAAAATTCTCTTTCCAGACTCTCCTACGGTGGCTGTGTTATTGCACAGCAGCTTTAATAAGATTTTATTGTCTTGTAAGAACATTTTTTCCTCACCTCTTTCCCCAATAATGTGCATACCCAGATATAATTTAACATTATTGTTTCATGCCTCTCACAATTAAAGTCAAAAATCACAGAAGGGGGCTGCGCAAAGGATGGCAATGGAAAATATATTTGAAGGGTTGGTGGTTTTGATATTGTACGGTAAATAGTCACAGCACATTGTGTTCCTTTAAAGTGGGGTTCTCGAGAACGCATCAAAGGGAAAGGGAAAAGTAGAAGGTCAAAACAAACACGCCTTGTACTAATATATTTTTAGTATTTTGAGAGAGGTGTGTTTTACATACAACCTGCCTCGAGTGTTAGGATAGCAGTCGGAAGGAGGAGGAGGGTAAAGGAAAAGAAAGGCCAGCAATGTGTCATCGCTGCTTTACAAGAAATGTTATATTGAAAAACCAGTGGGCCAGATTATCAGAAGTTTAATCATCACTATGATAACCTTAAGGGATGTGGGTGGCACTGTGGTCTAAACCGCTGAGCCTCTTGGGCTTGCCGATCAGAAGGTTGGTGGTTCGAATCCCCATGACAGGGTGAGCTCCCGTTGCTCAGTCCCAGCTCCTGCCAACCTAGCAGTTGGAAAGCACACCAAAAAGTGAAAGTAGATAAATAGGTACTCTTCCACTGGGAAGGTAATCAGCGTTTCCATGCACTGCTCTGGTTTCGGTGTTCCATTGCTGGCCATATGACCCAGAAAAACTGTCTGTGGACAAATGCCGGCTCCCTCAGCCTGTAAAGCAAGATGAGCGCCACAACCCCAGTGTCGTCTGCAACTGAACTTAACTGTCAGGGGTCCTTTAGCTTTAGCTTTATGATAACCTTAATTTTAAAAGAGTCTATTTAGAAGTGTGATTGCGTTGTTACAAAAGGGGGATCAACTTACTTCCTCAAGCATTAGAAAATTTCCAAGGAGGCCTCTTTTAGAATTGGTGTCCTTATGACACTTAAGATAAATGAGGTCCTTGAAATATTTGTTTGGTTATTAATGTGCAAGCAGAGCATAGTTGGAGCAATTAGGTTCCTAAAGCAGACAGCACAACCACTAATCTTGCATCTGATCCCTGAAGACTAATAGCGCAAACTACAGTAGCTCTCAAAAGACTGCATCCCATTTAATTAATTCCAGCTAAATTCCCAGAAAGTTGCCTGAGAATCAAGGGCAGGTTCAGATTTAGGTTGGTCAATGTGCCTCCCCACTCTTGTGCCTCCTAGGATGCCATGACTTAATAGGCAGACCCAGCTCCTCTCCATCATCCTCCTGTTCTTCTGCCTTATTAAAGTCCCCTGTTGTCGGATGTGTATGTGACCAGAACCCCCCTACAAAGCGTGTTCTCATTAAAAGAGACCACGTGTTGCAGTGGGGGCCAGCCAAGACACCCCTCTGTTGCCGGGCAGTTTGGGATGGGATGGCTCTGGCAGGGATTGGTAGCCTGAGTTGCTGGGGTAATTTTGATGTTGGCAATTTGGGGGTGGGAACAGAGGTTTTTTAAACAGTGCTCACAGCGATCTGCTTTCTCTTTTGCTGCGTGCACCGGATCACCCGCCCGCCCTCCCTTAATTTGGGTCTTGTGCATTGACTGTCATGCTATGCCTGTCATGGGGTCATCTGCCATTGGGGCAGGGGCCTGGTAGGAATTTTGTCCATTTGGCTGATTGGCTGGTGCCATTTGGTTTTTGCCTACTGCGTAGCAAATCGTCACAACTTGTAAGGTTGTGGTTAGGCATTGGTTAAAATTGGTTGGAGGAGGGGTAAGGATTGGCTGGGCCTGCCCCTCCAATGCTGCTGCTGCAAGGGAATTCCATTAAAGGAATTCAGGGGCTTGCCATCCTTTCGTCCAAACCCCTGGAATCGGGTTCGGGCCACGTAAGCCCCTGGGAGCATGCGGGGAGAAGCTGAGGGCCTGTGGCGCAGCTCCAGTTCTCCCCAACATTGTTTCCCCTCGCTGGAATCTGGAAGTCAGTTCTGTCCCCAGGCGGGGGGACAGATAGTCCTAACCAATGCCTAAGCAACCACTCACATCCATGTATGTTAATAAAGTTGTGGCCAAAATTATGACAAAAACCTTAAACAAAAATTCTGTGTGAAGTGTGTGTTATTGGGGTGGAGATGTCTTGGGGACCTCGACACGCAAACAGTAGGAAGTGAAAGGGTTAGATCATGACTCAGATATTCAGCTCAGATGTTTGTGATCTAAGTGATTACCGGGCTTCAAAATTTGTACCCAGAATGAATGATAGGGCTCTTATATATGAGGCAACTACAAATTCTTGTGCACATATTGTGGAAATTGCAGCCTGCTGTTTTAAATAGCCTGTTCATTTGCCTTAGGACTTTATAAATATCCTGAATAATAGAAATGGCTTTATAAATTGTTTTCCCTCCTTGATTTGATCTGACCAGCAGCAGTTCTGCAATCCAGTGGGGAGTAATGTCTCATTGTCCTTTGCTCCCTCCTAGACAGAGAAGTACGGTGCTTTAATTCAATATGATCCTGCTGTGGATAGTTCAGTGGAAAAAGCTAATTTCCAATTCCAAATTAACTGCTCCTATAAATATTACGCAGCTTTCATTTTAACACAGCAAGTGAACCAGTCCAATGAGAATAAAAGCAATAAATAAATGTCATTCCATGTCAGCGTTAAGATTCCTATGACAAACTCATTTCTCATAGCTGATTTGTATATTTTTGTCTATATAATTAGTTATTTGAATACATGTATAATAATTCAAATAAGATGTATACCCTTCATAGAAATGAAATCTCTAATGAAACTAATAGTTACATGCTCAGGACACAAGACAGGAATACTAATGGAAATTTAGTTCTATCTCAACACCCTGAGAAGGGTTTTTTTTCAATAAGTTCCTAGTTTGGGGGTGTAAAATGTGTGTACTTGAAAAGCAACCTCCAGGCAATAAAGTTAGGTGCTTGATTTTCAAAATAGTTTTAATTTTTAAAAATTTCATTTTAAAAAATTATACACTTTATACACTCTCAAGGTGGCTTCCAACATTTAGTGAATAAAATATCAATGAATGATATTCAGGTAGGTGCCCTGCAGTTCTGCTAGCAACTGCCGCCAGTCCTAAATAGTTTCTCAAATGTGAGAAAACAGCACTATAAACATGCTCAGAGTCATTTTTCTATTATTCTATTATTTTCTATTATTACTTCTCTTGTTCCTGGAATCATTATTTTGGTAGGGGTGGAATTTTCTGAAAATCTCAATGTCAAGCTAAACTGCCTGGATTTTTTTCTAATTCCTATCTCGCTCCTTGACCTTGATGGGAAGAGAGCCAGTTCTAGAAATACGACAATTTGTGCGTATCACACGCATTATGATATGCATTATTATACGTATCCTCTACGCTTATACATGTGATTAAACATATGCTTATGATACACATATGCACTCCAGGTTTCATAAAGTAGTGAGCACATTGAGAGTTGCATGCAGCAGTGCATGTCACTGTATAAAATACTTATGCACTAATGCTTATAAAATGATGCTGCGGAAATATAGGGCCAGGTGGGGCTTGACTCTTTTATAGGTGTCCCCCACCCCCACCCCACCACCAATGCTCTAGTGACTCAGACATAAGGCAAAAGGCGGTCTGGTCAACACAGGTATATATCACAAGACTTTTTTTTCCAAAACATAGGTCACATATGAAACAAGTAGATTGGGAGTGATCTATTATGAGATACAATGGAACATTAGGTAGCCTGTTCTCATAGAACAGCAACAACCGGCCCAGATTGGTGGCGGGGAACAGCTGAAAGGGAGCATGTGTCCCACGCAGCAGGTTAAAGGTAAAGGTACCCCTGCCTGTACGGGCCAGTCTTGACAGACTCTAGGGTTGTGCGCCCATCTCACTCAAGAGGCCGGGGGCCAGCGCTGTCCGGAGACACTTCCGGGTCATGTGGCCAGCATGACAAGCTGCATCTGGCGAGCCAGCGCAGCACACGGAAACGCCGTTTACCTTCCCGCCAGTAAGCGGTCCCTATTTATCTACTTGCACCCGGGGGTGCTTTCGAACTGCTAGGTTGGCAGGCGCTGGGACCGAGCAGCGGGAGCGCACCCCGCCGCGGGGATTCGAACCGCCGACCTTTCGATTGGCAAGCCCTAGGCGCTGAGGCTTTTACCCACAGCGCCACCGGCGTCCCCTATGCAGCAGGTTAGGGGGTGGTAAAACAGGCAATTGAAAGGCCCACCGCCTTGCTTCCCCCCCCCCCCCAAGAAGCTGTGGCAGGGCACAAAACTTCAAGCTTCCTTGTCTTTGTAGCAGTAGTGGTGGTGATGAGGGGGGCAGCAGCGGAGCATATGCCCGTGCTGCTGAGGGCGGGCATGCTCCCGAGGGGGCCTGGCACAGAGGGTGCCCTCCCAGGCGTGGGATAGCTGCTCGGGTGCCTGGAGCGGCGTGCGTGCCCTACCGCCGGGGGTGGGGCGAGCCGCTCATGGGGGTGGAGCAAGCAGCCCATGGTGGACATTCCGTGCACCGCACGCCCATGACTCCCAGCCTCCCCCAAGCTGTCAAAACGAAGGGGGAAGGGGGGAATGCCACCAGCAAAGTAGCGCAGCTCCCCCCTTACTCCGACAGCTCGGGTAGGCTTGGGAGTCGTGGGCGGGCGGCGGGCCGAATGTCACCCCCCTCAGTGAGGGCACCTGGGGTGGTCTGCCCCCACTGCCCCCCTTCCTACGCCCCTGAAGAGGGGACAAAGGTGAGAAAGTGTTTCCCATGTTCATCATTGTCCACCTTGCTACCAAGAGAAGTCTTTCTGCCCTTTGTGCCTCCTCCTCCGCTGTCAGCACAAAGCAGGCTTCCTTCTCTCAGTGGTGATGGCCTTGGGGGCTCCAGTGCAGACTTTTTCATCTGAAAGTAGAATTTGTAGAGCCAAGAAACCAGCAAAAGTGAACACAGGTAGGTAGACAATATTCTGTCCCTCTTAAAATCAAGCCTGCCATCTTCTTTCCCTAAAGATTTGCCATGACTTGTTTGGTAGTTTAGAACTAAGAAAAGTTTCAGTGGCATCACTTCGCCTCCTTGTATTGAAGTTTCCTGACTTTTTCTAATTTTGATAGAAGCTTATGGCATGCTTTTTTGGTCACAAAAAGGGAAGTTAATTGAGTTTTCTGGTGGGGAGGGGGTAGAAGGTACTGGGAGCTTTGAAGATTAACTTTTTTCTAACTTCTAAATTCTTCCCATTCCAATGTAGTCTAAAAGTTACATGCCAAGAAAGCTGAACCAAGCAGAGCAGAACATTCCTATAAGGGTATCTACCGCGCCTCAGAGAATTTGTTTGTGTATCAGATTGTGAATCGTTTCATACTTATTCAAGGCTCACCACCACATACTTCTCCGAAAGCAAATCAAATTGTAAAACTCAGAAAATGCCAAGGTTGGCTAGCATCGTGGCTCAACACAAATAGCAACAAATCCAGACACACCTGGGAAATGGTGTGGCTGGTAGCTTAAGGCACAGCTCAAAATGAAAAGTGCTGGGCAGAAATAATGGCTTTCCCTTTTAAAATAGTCAGAACTTCTAGCAGTTTCATTCAAAAAAAAAACCCAGAGGCTTGTAACATTGGAGATTTCAAAAATCTAAAGTGTCAATAAGGAGAAGCAGGTGTGGTGGATGCTTGATGTGGTTGTTTATATGTAAATTGCCTTGAGATAATATTTAGAATGTGAATAATAATAATAATAATAATAATAATAATAATAATAATAATAGGCTCTTGACATTTTCTACAGCTTTTAACTGGATCTTTGTGCAGTTTACCCAAGTGGTGAACCGCTGAATTGCTGGTGACAGCTTCTCAGCGAAAAACCTTCCTGACCAACTCCACCCACCTAGGCTAGCCATAGGGCAGAAAGGAGTATAAAGAGCTTCAAGTTCCAGCTGAGCCTTACATGAACAACAGGATCTTGAGCTCTGGCATGTTCCTGCATCCTAAATTATCCTTCATTCCCAGTTTCTGGTTTGTTCCTTCACATTCCCTACCTTCAGACATGACTACTGGCTTGTCTGGTAGCTTCTGGTTCCTAGCTGCTGGTTAACTTCAGGCTCCTGACCTTGGCTTAGCCCTGGCAATTTGTTATTGCACTTGTCAGCTATCATGGTTGCCATAATTGCGCATTCCCCTGATAGTGCTTACAGTTCTTGGAGTTTTCTAGCAAGAGGGATTGGCTATTAAACCCCTCTGGGAATAATAGCTCTGTGGGGAGAATAGGGCTCTCCTAGCAATTCTCCGTACCCTTAACATATGACAGTTCCCAAGATTCTTTGCGAAATGCCATGACTATATAAAGTGGAATGCTGCTTTAAATGTATAGAGCAGTGTTGTCCTGTTGAACTCAGCAGGGAGGAGCATGGGACAATAGTCATTGGCTATAGTGCTATCTACTGAATCCATAGAATCATAGAATCATAGAATCATAGAATCATAGAGTTGGAATAGACCACAAGGGCCATCGAGTCCAACCCCCTGCCAAGCAGGAAACACCATCAGAGCACTCCTGACATATGGTTGTCAAGCCTCTGCTTAAAGACCTCCAAAGAAGGTGACTCCACCACACTCCTTGGCAGCAAATTCCACTGTCGAACAGCTCTTACTGTCAGGAAGTTCTTCCTAATGTTTAGGTGGAATCTTCTTTCTTGTAGTTTGGATCCATTGCTCCATGTCCGCTTCTCTGGAGCAGCAGAAAACAACCTTTCTCCCTCCTCTATATGGCATCCTTTTATATATTTGAACATGGCTATCATATCACCCCTTAACCTCTTCTCCAGGCTAAACATGCCCAGCTCCCTTAGCCGTTCCTCATAAGGCATCGTTTCCAGGCCTTTGACCATTTTGGTTGCCCTCCTCTGGACACGTTCCAGTTTGTCAGTGTCCTTCTTGAACTGTGGTGCCCAGAACTGGACACAGTACTCCAGGTGAGGTCTGACCAGAGCAGAATACAGTGGCACTATTACTTCCCTTGATCTAGATGCTATACTCCTATTGATGCAATAGAATCCCTGCCTCCCTTCCACCTAAATAGGTGGTACTGAAGGACCACACAGTTCAAACAATTGTACTGAATATAAGCTGGAAAAGAGGGCCCATTCTGGGTGAGGAAGGAAAAGCCAATGTGACATTGAAAACATAAGAAGTCAGCCCTCGGATGTCCTTGATTTTTTGGCCTCCTGTTCTTTTCTATACCAAAGCAATAAATAGAGCTCTGTTGAGCTTGAGGGCTTGGTGTAGGGGGATAAATTGGTCTAATAAAGCATTGTTCTTTCTTTATTTAAGAAAAAATGGTGAGAAAAAGGAGACAGGAAAATCAACACTCTATATTTTATTTTTTTATTTGTGGGCAGGGATTTGGCCATCAACAAAGTCCTCTGGGCAGGTTGCAAGACGTGAAAAATCAGTAAAATGGTGAATAAAAAGTAAAGCTAATATAATAGCTATGCCACACACACAAAATCAGCATAAAACTAACACAAGCAGCAAAAAATGAATAGAAAACTAGCCTCAAAAACAGCAAGGGAGAAAATACTAAGTGCTAAATGCACTAATAATTAAAAAGCTTGGGAGAAAAAACATGATAAACACTGAAATACTTGCTGCCTTCATCTACATGCTATACAAAAATTGACTTTGGCATCTCGGTTCAAAACAGGCTTGCAAAGTCAGGAGGGTGTAAATCGACTATGCTTGTCGCTATCCAAAGTTCTCTCTACTAAATGTCACCAGGGAGAGAGCAGTGATTAGACTTTTGTGCCATAATGAAAGAGTCCCTGCCTGTTGCAACACTGTGCCCTATTTTCAGTGCTGAAGCACACTGCATGCTCAATAGAGCACCGAGTTTTCAGAACCGCCAGGACTTGTGAAATATTATAAAATATTGATGCTTTAATTCCATTTTGTCAGCCCATATTATCTATTTGGGGCACTGAGGAGTAAGAATGCAACACAATCATTCCCATTCCGTTTTGAGTACTTTGGAGTGAGTACTTTATCTTTAAAACAGGATGAGGCCAATTCATGATGGATATGCTCTGTGTCCATGGTTGGCTTCTGAATGCCAATGACAACTCCCACGAGGCTCAGCCAGTCAAGCATGATGGGAATTGTAGTCTAACAACAACAATTTATGGAATATTCTCCCCAGGGAAGTTTGCCTGGCACCTTCATTACATACATTTAAGCACCAGGCAAAGACATTTCTCCTCAGCCAGGCATTTGGCTGATTAACATTCTATGACTTTCAAAATGTGTTTGTGGGAAGGGGGTTATTGGTTTGCTATTGTTTTATTATGTATTTTGTATTCTCCTTTTGTATTTTTTTGTTGTGAACTGCCTTCGGCTCTTCAGATGAAGGGCAGTATTCAAATGTCATGAAAAATAATGATAATATGGAGGGTGCTTTTTGGCTACCTATGTGCATCTGAACAGCTCTAATACAAAATTATTTTAGCAATTTATGAACTCACTCACTATTGCTTGCACAAGTGTTTGTGAAACGGCTCTAATGGCTATCCTCACCCCCACCCACCCCGCTCCCAGTATTTTGGACCAAGTCTTCTGTCTTCAGATCATGCTCTTCATGTAATAAAAACTGTCTGCAAAGGATTTGGGGTTATTATAGGTTCCCTGTTGGCAAGGCTGCCGTTAAGATTGTGTCAGCAACTCTATCACCACCATTATAAACCTCTTTCCTTTTACAGCTTCATATTGTGGCTGTAAATGTTTCTTGTGGGCTGAAAGAAATCTGGTGCAACAAAGCATCACTAAAAAACAAACTTATTTATTTTCTGCCGTGAAAACAAAGAGAGCTTTTAAATACGTTTTTCATTAATTTCAGGTCCTTTTGAAATCCTGCTAGAACTCAACAAATGGTTTTGATTTAGCAGACTGTTAGTGCACCTAAGAGTTCTTTATTTTCTTCCCTTAAGCATGCTTTTTAAAGGTTTTTTTTTAAAAAAAAAACACACCAACCCATAGCTCATTGATTTTTGTTTTTCGTGACAAAAACATGCTTTTCACAGCATACTTCCCTTGCAAATTGCCTACTCCCACACCAACCTTTCAAAAATTGCCTCAGACTAAAAACACAGGGCCAGCAAGATGCCCTACAAGACAACAAACTGTGATGGTGCCAAACTAAGGGAAGTCTTCCCCAACCTGATGCTCTCCAGATGCTGTTGGACTATAACTCCCATCAGCCCAAGAAAGCATGGTCAATGGTCAGGAATGATGGGAGTTGTAGTTCCACAACATCTTGAGAGCACCAGGTCAGGAAAGCTGCTTACAGGGGTAATTTTGAAGAAGCAGCCTTGGGGAAACAAGAATAGTTCACAATGACCTTGTTTACATCTAATGCAACGTCAAGCCATGGTTTAGCATGGACAAGCAAGTGTGCAGGCTACCAGAGAGGAGATGGTGACTACTTTGCTTCTCGTCCAGCTCATAAAAGCTACTCAGTTGCCAAATGTATGCTTCAAAAGGAAACACTGATTAAAACCAATTTTCAATGGAAAGTGGTACCAAAAATCCACAGCCCATATTGACCAATACATTGATGATAAGATTAAATATGAAATGTTAGCCTTGCACATCATTTTCATTTTCAATATGTTTTATTTTCCTTGTTGATTGCTTAGGGCTGGAAAAGCTATTTGTTTCCAAATACTGATTACAGATCCTTTTCTTCTTTTTAAGAACTAGTCGCTGGGAAGATATTAACATACCTGTGCCATTTAAAGAGATTGCAAGCATCTGACTTATGACAGCTATAAACTGTTGAGCTGTTTCAAGGAAAAAATAGAAACCTAATGCATTTGGATTCATCAGAATGCAGTCTCACAGATAACATCTCAAAGTGGTGAGTTTGCTAGTTAGATGGCCAGATTCTTTAATAGAGTGTAGCAGGATCTGGATTTATGCTTTTACAAATTGGAATGTAAAGGTTGAAAGTGATTCTAACAAAGGCCTATTGCAGGCTTCATAAGATGCGAATGCTAAAAATAGAATATCAAGGATGCTCATCTATAGCAAACAACTTTACAAAACTTCCCAGGAAAATAGTCTTGCCTGTCTCATAGGAGGCCTTTGTGTGAGCACAAAAATAATTGTCCTCCACAAATTTCCATACAATAAAGGTCATCCAGCGTATAACACACACCTCATGACCTCAGCGAGCCCCAACTGTATGCCTTCTTATTCATAACCTGTCCATTGGGTAGAGAAGGGTGAATCTGCCAATTTTTGTTTCTCTCAGTTTCTCATTTTCTCCACATTTTCACATTACTATGTGAATTCTTTTTTTTTTAAAGCCCTAATGAAATTTCCTGAGCATTTTAGTGCAAGTTTCACCTAATATTCGCATTCTTGCAAAGCATCTTTCCCCCAATATTTATATTTATGATGTACAAAAATGTAACAGTTTTTTGTACACTATCTTCACTAACAAATGCATGTTTATGCACACACCACCTTAGTATATGCATTTTTGTGCACATTAATTGGCTAGAGAACTGCATTGCAAAATTCAGAGAAGCACGAATTTCTAAGGACGGGTGCGTTTCAGTTCATATACGTAGCATTTCGGAAAGTGTGAATGAGATAGATTCACCTTCCGATTTGAACTGAATCAAATTTCTCCACCATCCCTAGCAGTGAGTGGCGCTGGCAGCTTCTTCCTCCTAAGCCTCGGTGTTGACTTTGTAGAACTCAACAGAGACGATGGGAACAAAACTAGAAGTAGTTGTCTCTGACTGTCATTGGCTCTTGGTTCAGCTTCACCTACTGTTGACTTCCCTGCCTCCCTGTTGATTGCCCAACCAGTCCTAGAGGGCACCAGATACCACTAGGTGCAGACTTTGGTATTTCAAATTTCAGTGCAGGGCCAAAATTTGTTCTGTTCTGCTCAAGTCTCTACATCATAGTAATGACACCCTGTGGCAACCCCTAGGCTTGGCACCCAGTGTGGCGGAACCAGTCACACTGCCCTAAACTCACCTCTGGCACCACTGTATGATTATACGTGCCTTTAATGCTGTCAATGTAGCATTAAGCCTTTTGAGAGAGGAACAAATGCTTAGCTTGCATTCCTGCTACCAGCAAATAAGCAGGAGACAGCGTGAAGTTACCTTTAGCACAAAGGAAGCTTGGCTGAAACGAAGTGCATGTTACAAAGCCAATGATAAATAATTTCCCCCAGCAACACAACAGCACCAGCTAAGTAGCATAGTCATACAACCTCCGTTCCATGTATATCACTTACCAACCACTGACAATACAGAACTGGTGTCACTCTGACCAAGTTCCTGCAGCCTGTGGTCAAGATGACAAAGGAGCCTTGAACAGTAGCTGAACTACAATCTATGACCCTGGGAAGAAGGCAGCATATCAGGGCAAGAACTTTACAGCCACCTGGAGCATCCTGGTACATGGACTGGACCCTGTTCCTTCCTCCTTCATCTCCCTCCAGGTTCCGAGGTTGGCCCTCTATCAATCAGAGCACTAATTATTGTTAAGCAACATCCCTGTGGAGTAGGTGGGTGGGTGTGAATCTGTCTGTCAATGTGTGCATGGATGAGCTCTTTAATTTATGAAATTGTGTTCAACAAATACAGCCTGCTTACTTTTTCTCTCATGAAAGGTTGAGCTTTATGTACAACACTGATTGGACCATGATCCACCCTCACATGGAGAATCTCTACACATCTCTGTGAGTATGCAAAGGCTTTCCCTGACACATGCGATTAGATGCTGTTATTACTGAATTCCTGTTGTTACAATACGGTTTTACAGGGTTTTGTGATGTTTTATGGCTTTTATGTTGTGGTTTAGGCCTGTCAAAATATTAAGCAGTTTAGAAATGCTTTTAAGTAAATCAGTGCATGAACCCCCTTCACAAACTGGACTCTGTGGCATTTCTACCAGGCACAGTTTCTGTCCCTCCATCAATGCATGGGGGATTTTTGTATGAGCATCCACTATGTTAGTCTCGCAAGATGGATTTTTACATTCCTTTGCATGCTGATGGGTGGTGAGGACTGTAATGTCCCTTAATGCCTGGAAATCCTTGCCAAGACTTTTGGAACGTCCCAGCTAGTGGGAATAAAAGAGAAACAGTGGTTACAATCTGAATTTGGGAACAATTCATAGAGAGGGGAGGTGTGAGATTAGATGGACTACAAACAGTGTGGAAGGGATCATGCATGAGTCCATAACTGTTGTTTGTGACTCTAATGTAGTCCTAGCAGCTGTGCTACCCCTGTTGTTTGCTGAAACTTGACTGTTGAATCCAGGCTCCAGAGGTGTTGTTGTTGTGGTGGTGTTGTGTTTACTGCTTGCTTGCAAGTCTCCTAACACAGGCCTACACAGGATTCCTCCTAGTCTAAGAGATTAATCTGAGGGGAAGGCTGGAGTTTAGGTTCTTTTAGGGTAAATAAATAATGAAAACAATAAATAAGTACATTCACTGTGCCTCAGTGCAACACATTTTAGGGGAACACTCACTTCCAGTGTGCTATGCTTGCATCTTTGCAAAGAAACAGATAATACAAGGACACAATAACACCCAGAGCTCTCTGATATCCAAAGGAAACAAGGTCACCTTGACACCATATATTAAAAGCACATTGTTGTTGTTTAGTTGTTTAGTCGTGTCCGACTCTTCGTGACCCCATGGACCAGAGCACGCCAAACACTCCTGTCTTCCACTGCCTCCCGCAGTTTGGTCAAACTCATGCTGGTAGCTTCGAAAACACTGTCCAATCATCTCGTCCTCTGTCGTCCCCTTCTCCTTGTGTCCTCCATCTTTCCCAGCATCAGGGTCTTTTCCAGGGAGTCTTCTCTTCTCATGAGGTGGCCAAAGTATTGGAGCCTCAGCTTCACGATCTGTCCTTCCAGTGAGGACTCAGGGCTGATTTCCTTCAGAATGGATAAAAGCACATAGCTTCTGCCAAAGAATCCTGGGAAGTGTAGTTTGTTAAGGGTGAAGTGAACTGTAGCTCTATGAGGGGGTGATCTACAGTGTAGCAACAAGGAAGAAGTGTTTGGAGATGTTTTCAAATTAATGTTCAATAGGCTGTTGAGAAGATATTTTGTAAGTTTCAAGGTAAATGTGTATATGGATATATACGTATACATATTTGTGTATAAATATGTATGTAGTTTTCATTTTTCATTTCTGTGCATTGCAAATATTTTTACATCCCAGTATACTAAAAAGAGAGAGAAAGAGAGAGAACTTCTAATTAAATGCTGTCTCCTTAAGCAGAACAAAGCTGCTTTAGTCTGTTGACTGGGAGCACCACATCTCCATTTCTCTTTAATCCCTCTCCCTGTCACACAACACATTTTCCCAACCAATTTCAGTGTTACCAAGGACCTTTCAATCACATTGACATATATTCAAAACATCTCACTAAAATTAATACATTCTGAATTTCCACCACCACATATTGAATATGTATTAACTTACGAAACCCCTTGAAACCTAGAGACCTGATAGACGGGGAATTGGGGGTGGGGAGAGAGAACGTCCCACTCTTTCCATAACTTTTTCTTAAGAAGCATCCTGTATGATAGGAATTTCAGTCTCATTCATTAGTGATGAAGCATACAGTTCCAAACCAACTACATTGGTTTCCACACCTGTCATTGAACAGATTTCAAAGAACAGGCCTATTCTGCAGTAGCTCCCCATTTGTAGAATGCTCTCCCCAGGGAGGTTTGGCCTGCACCTTCATTATATGCCTTTAAGCACCAGGTGAAAACATGGGACCTTCATTACATATATTTACTGTAGATGCCAGGCAAATTGTTTCTCTATAACCAGGCCTTTGGCCGATTAACTGTGGAATCATAGAATTGGATTCTATGGAAGGACTCTAAGCATCATCTAGTCCAACTCCTCCCCCCCCCCCCGAAATGCAGGAATAAAGTATGCAGCTGTCCCATATAGGAGTTGAACCTGAAACATTTGGTATTATCAGCACCACACTCTAACCAACTGAGCTATCCAGGTACTAGGAATTGTATGAGCGCCTTTGGCAATAGTTCACAGAATTCTGGGGGATGGGGGGCAAAATGTGTTTTTGAACCACAGTATGTACACAGTACGTTACAGGGGCCTAGGCTTAATGACTGGCTCGCTTACTGTAGGGATAGAAAATGATCTCAGTTCCTGAGTAGGGCTATCTGAAAGAATGAAGCGTTTTAGTGTGTGTACCCATAAATACCGGTGTGAAGTGTGTGTACCTGTGCAGAATTGTCTTGCACTACTAAAGAAGAAGCAGTACATACTGGAAAAGTTAGTGTGGTAACTTATTTATTTTTTAAGATAAAAATTGTTGGAGTCTCTGGTAGTAACAAGACTAAAACAGATTTACAGCAAGTGCTAACACCAAACTGCATTTGTCTCTTTTGTTTCAGTTGGACATGCATAAGGTGCTTAATATGGATTGGGCCCTAAAGGCAGGGCACTCATCTATGATGCCAGGGATTCATCACCCAAAGACTCGGGGAGCCTTCAAGGCAGCTTGGGAGAAACACCACAAACATTTTTGAAAATGAAGAGTTGAAAATAAAACAAAAGCGAGCGAAGAGAAACGACCAATGCATTTTCCATCTAAGGGCTCAAAGATAAGGGCAACGGTGTAGGAAGATGGATGGTCTCAGGCAATGCTTGTGGAAAACATAACAAAACAAATCTTCAGATAATACAGATAGGAAATGATGTGTAGCATAATAAAGTGGGGAGGGGGAACCAATGTTTAATGTAAGAGGACTGTACATCTTGGCCTGGTCGCTTCTTAAACTACCCTTAGAGAATGTACACTTCAGATTGCATTCTCCTCTCAGTGACAAGAACACCACTAATTCCAAATCAAATGTTATCACTGCAAATGAAAGAGAGGAAGGCATGTAGTCTTTTATGGCCTCAGAGAGCACATTAGTTAGGTGTGGGAGTGATGAATGCGTACTGCTGAGAACCACCATAGTATTTTAGGTGTCATGTTAATCTTTTTAGGACTTGTAAGGGTGATACATTTTCATGCTGCATTGTGGTATATGTTGTGCTTCTGCAAAGCTGGCATCAGCAACCAGAATCCTTGGACAGCTGTTAGGGGGCCTCAGGGGGGCTAGGTTCCAGCAGGATTTTTCTCATATTCTCATGTTCTTAGCTAACCCAGGTCATGGGATTGTTTTGAGAGTCAAAAGGGTGGGATAACCATGTGTACCACTTTGCGCTCCTTTCAGGAAAGGTAGGACATAAATGTCATGAATCACATGTAATCTGCTGTTTAATCCTTATCCAGGACATTGAATTGGAATCACTGTGGAAAAAATCATATGCAAGGAATCAGTCTTTTTGGTATAGCAGCACTCATGTTGTGAAACTCCCTTTCAGGCAGGTGGCTTTGCTGTACAGTACAGTGGTACCTCTGGTTGCGAATGGGATCCATTCCGGAGGCCCGTTCACAACCTGAAAAGAACACAACCCGCGTCTGCAGGTCGCGATTTGCCATTTCTGAGCATGCGTGTGATGCCATTTTGCACGTCTGAGCATGTGCAAGCGGTGAAACCTGGAAGTAACCCTTTCCGGTACTTCCGGGTCACCAAGGGACGCAACCTGAAAATGCACAACCTGAAGCAAACGTAACATGAGGTATGACTGTACTGCTTTAGATGCCTGCTAAAAGCTTTTGTTGTTGTTGTTTTAGTAAGCCTACCCAGACATAAAAAATCATTATGCATGCTTATCTTCACATTGTGTTAATTTGCTTTGCTTTTTTTATATTAAAAATGTTTTTACTTGTTTAAGCCTTCTTCTTTTATCATTTTTTAAAATAAATATTGTACACTATTTCATGTGAACTGCTAGTAGAGATTTTTCTATTTTGAATAAGTGTTCTATAAATTTTGTTAAAAAAATAAAGAGGCAATATACCCCTGAGTACACACAATAGGGGGGGGGGGGAATAGCAGGAGAACACTAGAATGCCATCATGTACTGCTTCTAAGATCCCAGAGACATCTGAAAGGCTAATGTTGTGAATAATCAGAATACACTAGTTGTTATGTTCCTGCTAAAATATATTGCACATATCCCCAGGGGGTGTTGTTAGGAAGTGCCCTACAGCTCAAGCCATGGGAATCACAGATCTCCTGGCTTTTCCCTATCCCCCACCCCCAGCTTACTTTTATTTTACTTTGCTTGTAAGGCAGCTGGGTGTTCTGCAAAGTGCAGTACCCATGAAACTCCACCCACCCACTTAATCTGCCCAGAGGCAAATTATGAAAATGTATGACCCTACCAATACAGGAGAAGAGCCCAGAGGCAAATTAAGCTCTGAAGGGAACAGCCACAGCGAAAGTTTGTGTCCCTCCTCACTGCCCTAAAAGGCAATCTCAATTTATATCTGTATATATAAATAAATAGTATATGTGTTTCGATTTTAATTTTTGCAGATTTGCGTATTGGCCTGTGGTGCTCCAGCTTGCCTCTCGCATAAACCCCCTTCCCTTGCTGTCTCCCACATGCTTGATGAAGTTCAGACTGGAAGTTTTGTGGGTCAATATCTGACTTTCTCTTTTGCTTCTGTTAGTCTATTAAAAAACAAACAAACTATGAACACAATGTATACAGTATTTGTATACAATGTGTTCAGCTACTCTCTCCCACAAGAGACAGTGATGGTAACCAACTGAGATGGCTTTAAAAGGATTGCACACGGTCATTGAGAAAGCTATCAATGACTTCTAGCCATGTTCTGCCACTATGGGTGGAGGCAATAAAGCTTCTGAATTCCAGTTGTGGGAAGTCACAAGAAGGGAATGTTCTTCTGCTTGGGTACAGTTTGAGTGTTTCCCACAGGTAAGTTTAATAAGAAAGGTTCCAATTTATATACTAGGCTCTTCCTCACAGAAATACTACATACTAACATACAGGGTTGTTTCTCTGCACAAATATGTCAGTTGGGTGGGTTCTCATTAATACTGACTGTGCAGCCAGTGTGTGTTTAAGGGGAAGCGATCAGTGAGCACATTGTCGTGTGGGAGCATGACCAGCAGGTGTATTCCTATTCGTGTGTGAAGGCAGCAGTTTGAACACCCTCATGTTGTAGACTTCTAGGTTTGGACAGGATTCAGTAGATGCCAGCATTTTGACACCAGTCGTGACAGCAAGAATCTGTTACCTACTTTTAATGCAACCTGGTGCAGCAGAGCTGTCTAGCTGAACACGCAGAGAGGAAATTGCTCTTCCTACAGAGGAGGTAAAAAGCAACTTGGAATCGAAGACACTTCCGAGGCTTGCCATAAATCAAAGCCTGGGCTAGTTAAATAAATCTCCGGTCTCTCAAATTAATTAGGGGGGGCGGGATTCCTTAAAACACACACACACACAATATCACAGTGGTGGTGTTAAAAACTTATTGAGTAGTCTTCTCAGCCAGCTAGCGCACTCCGTGCATATTGTTTCTTTGGAGGTTTGTTAACTTCTCTCTCCTGCATGTCTAATATTTCAAGTCAGATGGGGAGATTCCTTCAAAATCCACGGAGGGCTGCAGCACCAGCAGTAATAACCCAGGATACACGGGGAAGCTCGATCTTTCGCTCACAAAGTCTGCAATCCCAATACTGTATACATACTTACCTAGGGAACAAGTCCGGCTGAGCTTCGGCGGGGCTTAGTTTGCATAGGATTGCGCTGCGAGCGATCCTGTGCCCAGAAGCGCGCAGCCCACCTGGAAGCAAGCCCCACCGGGATTGGACCTTTAGGGAGCCTGGCACCGTACCAAAGGGCCTCTCTTTCACACACACACCCACCCCCCAATGTGGGAAGCTCCGGGAATCTTTGCCAAAGAACCGTCTCCCATCCACGGCTCGCTGCTGGGAGTTTCCCGGGGCGGCTGCCTGAGAACTCCGAGCCGCTTCCTCAGCCTCCTCCCAAGAACGCGCTCATTGGCCAAAGCAAGAGAAGCCTGCGACCAATGGGGAAGCCGCCTGGAAAGCGGCGTTCCTCCCCTGTTCTCAAGTGGAAGCCGCGACCGCAGCATCCCGTCCCCGCTGCTTGGAAAGGAAAGGCGAAGGGGCCACTGACTGGGGAGGGGGGCTGGTCTCGCCTGGCAGGCGCTTCTCTTTCCCGAAGGTGCCTCAGCCCAGGCCATTCCCGCTGAGGGGAAGGCAAAGCAAGCCGCCGCGGCGAGAGGGGCAAAGCTGGCCAAGCTTCCTCTCCTGCTGAAGTCGTAGCCTGCCTGCCTGCCTGCCTGCCTCTCCTCTTCCCCGGGGACTGAGGGGTGCCAACTGGGGTTGGAGGCAGCTGAGGAGGCGACCCTGGCTGGCCCTCGCCTGGCAAGGGAGAAGCCTCAGGGCGGGGTGGGCGGAGAGACGCGGCGCGAAGGAGCGAGCCGGCAAGTTGTGGTCTATGTCTCGCGAGGAGCCGCAGAAGGTCACCGCCAAGTGGAGGAGGCACCATGGTCCTGGAGCGCATCTTCAGGTAATTAATGGAGACCACGGGGGGGGGGGGGGCTGGGCTGGGCTAAGGGGAAGAAAGAAAGAAAGAAAACCAGGTAGGGCTGCGCTGGTCCCTCTGAGGAAACCGGGCGGGAAACTCTCAACTTCTGACCCCGGATTCTCCCCTCCCTTTTTACCTCAAAGCGCAAAAGTTCTGGGACGGCGCCTGCTGCTTTGCGCCCCTTGAAATGTGGAAGGAATATTTTTCCTCTTTCCCTCAGAGAGACCACGGGCTGGGCTGTTTGTGCCCTCGGACGCCAAGCAGCTACTTTTTGGAGAGTTATGCCGGAATGGCTCGTTATTTCTCTGTTTTAAAGGTTAGGGTTTTTGTTTCTCTTAGCATTAACCCTTTTCTGGTTGAGGCACAGCTTAGTAAGGCTTTCAGAGACCAAAAAAAGAGAAACCTCGCTGTGTTTTAGAGCTTGTGATTTTATTTGTTAAAAAAAAAAAGACCAACAATTAGCTCGCCTAACATCTGTCTTTCTCCTGTGGTACCCAAGCAAGTCTTATTCTTAGATTTTTTTTGGTGAGACATTGTTGCCCTCTAGTGTTTTGGGACGCCGAAAGCTGCTTCCTTGTTGTGAGCCTCAAATAGGAATTTTTAATTGCAAAGTACTTAATATTGTCACACGTATTATTGCAAAACAGTTCTGAACAGAGAGGCATGCACGAGGTGGTTCTTAAAGATTCAAATGTCAGCAGTTTTCTTAATTCGAAAAAGGTAAGCACTCGTTTGGAAGTTGTTGCTGAGTGTTTTGCACCGAGGATTAAAACACAAGAATGAGAAATGGCTTGGTATTCCAGTTTGTGGGATATTTATCGTAAATATAAAATCTCTTTAGCTGATTGCAAAAGAAAACAGGTGTAGCCTTTTTTCCATCCGTGTTTTTAGCCCAAACTTTGTACGATGGCCATAATATTTTATCAAATGAATATTAAGGAAAATACATAGAAGAAAGGAGAATGGATGTACAATGTACGATCTCTTCATCTCACTGTGTTTCAGCATCTGTATTTGTAAAAGAGTGGGATGCTAGCTGGATGGAATAATTGGAAACAGAACTCTATACTGAAGGCAGAACAGTAAATGGAATGCTATTTTAAAGACAGAGAAGTAATTTGAAAGTATATTTATTGAACAAAATACATTTCAGCATACTGTGCTTGTAAAACAAATGTTACCTTATTAACAGATTGTAAAGGAGATAATGCAAAATCAATAACACAATATAATTATGCCTTTCATACAAGTCCATCCATAGCTGAAGTACAATATAGGCTGACATAGTTTCCCATCGTCTCTGTGCTTACTCTATGGTACTTCTATGGCACAATAAACATGTATTGGACTGATGTGGGATAGTTCCATTAACTCAAGTGGGAAAAGGCCCATTCTTGCTCAACCAGCATATATATATATATATATATATATATATATATATATATATATATTATATATATATAGTGTACAGCATGCTGTTACCTCAGTGCAGCATCACAAACTCAGAAATGTGTCATCTTAAGTTACTACAATTTCAGGAATAAACTGGTATTGCAGGGTTTAGGAGTGCAAGGGTTTAGGAGTGGGGGACCAATTAACTTAAGGCCATTTACCTGGTTAGGACCTTGCCAAGTTCAAAATCAGGTTAGCCAAGACAGCAACAAGCTGAACATATCAAAGATTTATTATAAGCTGATTTCTGCTTGCTGAAATCCAGCCCGTAGACTAAATTGTTGTGAAGTGTGCTGTGGTTCACAGAAGGTTGTGTTTGGGTATCAAAATGTGCATTCTGCTCTGGGCAGGTTGGTGTTGCTTAACTAAATCTACCTCGCTGGTTAGGTGTATGCTTTTTTTTGCATAAATTAGATGTTGTTCTCAATCATAGATCCCGTGTAACTTTTAGATATGGGGGGAGACATTTGCATTTCCCGAAACAGTACAAGACATGAAATACATTGATCCTTCAAAATCTTCACACCTACAAACTTTGTGGCACAATTTTTCCAACCAAAATGTGCTGTACAAAAATGTGTGTTAGGTGAAATGCATGTTAGTGAAAAGTGCATTATATTAGGAAGGATTGCTTTTAAAATGTGTGCATTAGGCAAAAACTGCACACAAAATTTGTGTATCAGGAGAAATGCATACAAAAACGCTGATGCTGGGTTTTTTTTTGTAAAGTACTCATAAAAATTCAAATTGACACAGAAATGTAATTTAAGATTCAAAAAACCAGAAGCTAAAACTGAAATTGGCAGATTTGTTTATCCTTGCTTACTACTGCAAGTGTCTTTCCAAGCAAGCAGATGTTCAGAGCTACCAGCCCTGAGAGAAATGTTCTATGTTCATATCTGGGAGCTGGGTATGATGAAGTCCCTGCCTTTTGAACAACATACCTACAATGCTATCCACTTGCTGGATGAGAATAAATAGTTGTATGCTACTTGTATGATGAAAAAGAGCAACAGAAATAATATTACCCCAGATGCATAGCTATTGGTGTTTTCTAAATCTGTGAAACCTTCATGTCTTCATACTTTTATTTGGTAAATCATTGTGATTGTAAGTATTTTAAGCAGAAAATAAAATAAAATTAAGGAACAAATCTATACTTTCAAAACATTAATTTATCAAAACATTAAGAGCATGACATTTATGCTAAATGCAGTTTTTCATATTTTTTAGTATGTTGTATATTTTTTTCATTTAAAAATGCAGTTTTCTAAAAGCTCTTTTTCAGTCTCTTTGCACTCAGTGGAAGAACTGAGCATTCTGTTTTAGCATTTCTCCTTTTGAAATCAATTGGACAAAAGTGTTTTGGTAGGATCATGACCTAAAAGTTGCCACATATCCTTACTACTGTGGTATACATTAAAATATAAATTATTTGTTCATTCTATTAATTACATTTCTGTGTTTCGATTCCAAAGGAGCTCAGGGTAGTGTACAACATAATCAGATAAAACAGCCAATTCTCACAATAGATTAAAAATATAGAACAAGAATAACAACAACAACAATCACAGTAGCCAATTTTCATAATACAGCATAAAAATGCATCAACTGTTAGACACTAGATCATCTCCATCCCCTAAATCAGTGATAGCTAACATGGTGCTTGCCAGATGTTGGACTTGAATTTTGATAAGCTCCAAGCAACATGGCCAGTGATTCGAGACAGCATCTGGAGGGCTTCACATTGGCTCTCCTTGCCCTAAATATTCAGTGAACTAAAGTATCTTGAGTTGAAACTGGAATGTTGATGGTCAGGGGGAAATGTGTAATTCCAGGGGAAGGGAATTCCACTGTTGAGTGCCACAGCAGAGAAGGCCCTGCCCTACCTGACTGTACAATTGTGTCATTTTCATTTTAAATTACAAAGATTTTGACTTCAACACTGGCATCTTAAAGTTGCTCTACATTGTATGCTTACTGGCTTTTTAATTGTCTGCCTAAAAACGGTATTTATGTTTGCTGTAGTTATATAATGTGGCTTTCAATATCTGTGTGTGTTGACTTGGAAAATATTTGTAGTGTTCCAGATTTTATTTATTTTGCAATTGAGTAATATATTTCTATTGCTCAAAGGTGGATAATATGCCAGGCTGGTAAATACCAGTGTTTGCCAGGGACAAAGGTATCAACAAGAAAGAGATAGTTGTTTCACTGAGGACTGAAAAATCTTGCATTTTTAGTGAACATTTTTTATGATAACGTGACCTGTCCACAGTAAATGTCTGTGGATTTCATTCTGTGCAAATCTGCGGGGGGGGGGGGGAGAATGTGGTCTAATTTCTAAACTTATATTTTTGTTTTTGTTTTTTTAAAAAAATCTAAATGCTGAAATAAATCATTTATTCGTAACACAGTAGAGAATTTTTCTGTCACATTTTAAACCTAAATTTACAACAAGACAACAAATTTAAAGTGGTATTCTCAGAAGATTGTAGAACGTAGAGGCACACTCCTATGGATATATCTTATCCTTCTTACAAACATCCTATAGCAGCTTCCTTGTTTCAAAAAGAGTTCTTTTGAAGAATTTTTAACATTGTCACAAAATGTAACAGTGCACAGTGGTTCCTACTTTTAAATTGATGTAAAAAGTTTCATTGTGGTTTAAGTCAAGCAACTTTTCTGGCTTGCCTAAAAGCTTTGTTGCAGGTGGTGGTGTTTTACAAGTATTGCCTTTTTAGAGTTGTTGCACATAACACTCTTGATCCATTAAGCATGAAGAATCAAGTCTGGGCTGCTTAATTTTATGCTGCTTACCTCCAACACATCTCTTCTCCAATGTAAAGCCCTACTTCCATCACAGGATTCAGTTATGCTTAATATTCTTGCATAGGCATCACTATTGCCCATGACTGAGTATTGATCACAGTTCGCATGGGTTTCAGATCACAAGTTAATATCAGTCTTTGGTTAACAACGGTTATGATTACAATCAGTGCTGTTATAATGGCTACCTATGGTTAAGAATGGTTCTGACATAAGTCTGAAACGTGGTTAACACTTGTGGGGAAAGAACCATAGGTTTACACGGAATACTTATAATATCACAGGGTTGTGGTGGCTGTTTATACCAAGCAAATGTTTTCATGCCTTTGGGGCCTGGTGGGAGTTGTTGCCCAATGACATCTAGAGATCCACAGTTCCTGTCCTTGATTTATAGGTGATACCTTTCTATAGAAGCCTTTAAGGAAGGAGCTATAGTAAGAGATA